>NW_023494378.1:2586324-2862342 GCF_011100635.1 Trichosurus vulpecula
TATCTTGGATAACAAACCCTTATCTAAGAAACTGAATGCAAAGTTTTATTTCCCATGATGCTGTTAAGCATTTTCTCCTTTGGGCTATTCTCTCCTCTCTAACCTTTTCTGACTCTACTCTCTTTTGGTTGTCCTCTCACTCATCTGAATACAACTCAATTTCCTTTGCCAGTTCTTCATCCATGGCACACCCTCTAATTGCAGGTGTCCCTCCAGCCCCTGACCTAGGCCATTTTTCCTTTTCTTTCTCTATTCTTTCATTTGGTAATCCAGGGATTCAATGATCATCTCTGTGCAGATGCAAACACATGCTTATCTCTTTATCCAGCCCCAGTCAGGTACTCAAGCTCTCTTGAGCTCCAGTCCTGCATCGTCAGTTGCCTATTGGACATTTTTGACTTGCTTATTACAGTTGAGGAGACCATCATCCTTCCAGTCAGCCAGGTTTACAACCTTGGGTCCATCCTTGCTTCTTCCTTCTCATTTGCCTACCATATTAATCAATCAGAAGGCATTTATTGAGCACTTATTCTGTTCCAGGGCATGCAATGTTTATTAACTTTTTGCATATAATTCAAAACAGCTTTTAAGAATGCCTGTATCCATTCACAGGTTCACCAACAGTGTATTTTGGTGGTCTGTTTTTCCACAGCCCCTTCAACATTCATCACTTTCCTTTTTGGGCAATTGATTGGATATGTTGAGTAACTGAAAGAAGAATTGAGAATAACACCGAGGTCATGAACCTGAGTGACTAGAAAGATGATAGTACTGAATTTTGAGATTTCTTTTTCTAAAACAGTCTGAGAATATCACCTTCTCTCCACTCTGACAATCTGTTTTCCATGTGCTAAGGTGATTTCCATCTCTGACACTCTGTGTTCTACATTCTATAGGCCTGATTCTGTTTTCTAAGGAAACCCATCTCAGACCTATCAGCTCTGCCATGTGGCTCTTTGTTCTGTCTCTTCTAATTCTGATGTTCTATGGTCCCTTTTACTGTCCCTTTGGTCCTGACCCTATTTCCTAAGGACTAGAAGAGTCAAACGTGACTGAAACAACTAAACAGTAACCAGCTCTGTGATGACATGTTCTGTGACTTCTCCAAACTCTGCCATTCTATGTCTTATATAAGATCCCTTCTAATCCTGCAAGTCTATGCTCTTTTTAAATTAAATGTACAGAAATAGACTTTTTCTCCTTTCCTTCCTTCTCACTGAAAATAAAAACAAAATCCCTGTAACAAAAATGTATAATCAAGCAAAATCAATTCCCTCATTGACCATGGCCAAGAAATAGGTGTCTCCTTCTGGACCCCTCAGTCAGGAGGTGGGGGGCATGTTTCCCTGTGTCCATCATTGATCCTATGGAACTCTGGTCAGTCACTACACTGATCAGACTTCTTATGGTTTGCAGCCTTGTTGGGTTTTACCATGTTTATAGTAGTACTACTACAAAAAGGGCTGCACGATTTACTAGGAAATGGGCTATGCCTCAGGCAGAATCCCCTCTGATACTACCAGCCCTGATACTCTATCTTCTAAGGGCCCTAACAGACTGTGTTCCAAGGTCATATACCAATGTGACAATATAGCTTTTTAGGCCCCTTCTTGTCTTGACGTAGTGTATTATAAGGTGCCTTCAAGATTTATCATTCCATGATCTAAGGTCTATCTCAACTCTGACATTTTATTGTTTTAAGGACCCTTATACACCACCTGTCCTTCCATTTTCTTAGGGATCTTTCAGTGATGTCATACTATCTTCTTTGTTCAACAGTTCCTTCCATGCCTAACAATCCATGACACCCTTCCATTGCTGACAGAGGACCTATAATGAAGTGGATCTTTCTCCTAACAGAGAGGTGATGGATACAAGGTGCAGACACATACCTTTTGAAATATAACCACCATGTGGATTCATTTTACTTCATTATGCTTATTTGTTACAAGTTTTTGTTTTTGAGTTTGGAAGTTGGGGAGTCGGGAAAGGTAAGGTAAGTAGAATTGAGGGGGGGGCATTGGAATACTCTTTTAAATGCACAAAAGAGAACAGAAGGAAGCCTAGACAAGCAAGACAGCTTTGGAAGTCATGTCCAGAATATATTATATAACTAAAAAACCAAGTGGTGATGAAAACTGATTTATGGTTTCATATACAACCATCATTTTTTAGATGTGTATTACATATGTAAATGCTATTTGGGGCATTTAAATTCAAAATAAAAAAGAAATGACAAAAGGAAAAATGTATTTTTGTGTCAGATGAGGGAAGTTTGAGTCTCAGGATGCCAGCACTTACTGCATGTATGTATCCCATTGGACAGTTCAGGCTTCGGCTTATGAGACTTTGAGGTCACTCAAATCAGGTGCTCCTTTTTCCCCTCTCCCCTTCCTCAATTAGTCTGTGTTTACTTTGCATTTACTTATCTTTGTAGGCATTGAAAAGGGGAAAAGAAGAAATACCACATCCCTATTGGTAATTTCATTCTAAATGATACCAGAACATTCAAATCAGTTGCAGTTAATGGAAATACAGCTCACAGCTTCTGTCTGAAGAGGGAAATAAAGGAATTGGTAGAGTTGGTCTTATTCAAAGCATCAAGCAATATTATTTCACGGGCTATTTGGTCATCTCACCCTGAAGTACTAAGGATGAGTAGAAGTAATCAGACTGCCAAGAAGTGAATGACAGCTTTATTATTCTAATGCATAGGTAAGGACAGGGGACAATGCTGAACACTGCTGGAAACCATGATAAAGGATCAAAAGAAGTAAAAGAGGACTCTTTGGAAGATAGTTCTAACACACTGGGAGAGACAAGGAACATCATAGCAAAAAGGGGAAGATTTTGCCCCCCAACAAAGAAAAAGAATTGCTTACTGACATAGCTATGTGCTCAGCGTAGTCAGATCATTAAAATTGGAGCAAAGGTAAAAATCAATACTAAAATAGATGTGAAGATAAAGATGCAAGGCCACTGAGTGTAATGATAGTCGTTCCAACCTCAAGGGTGAAAGTCCACGGGGTGGGGGACCTTCCACGTGGAGGCCACATGTGGCCCTCTAGGTCCTCAGGTATGGCCTTTTGACTGAGTTCAAGTTTTACAGAACAAATCCTTTCATTAAGGTGATTTGTTCTGTGAAGTTTGAATTCAGTCAGAGTGCCACATGTGAGGGCCTAGAGGGCTCCGTGGGGCCTCCAAGCTGAAGGTTCCCCACCCCTGAAAGGAGAAACAGAGGAGTCAGTGTCCGAAAATGCAAGGATCCCTGGCTGTCTCATAAGAAGACCTTGCTTTAAATCCTTACCTCTATCCCTTACTAGTCACGTAACTATAGGTAAGTCACTTCTCCTCCCTGGGCGTCAGCTTCGTCATCAGTAAAATGAAGGAGTTGAACTACATGGCCTCTAAGTCCCTGCCAGGTCTTAGATCTAGGATACTAGGACATGAAGCAAGGGATAGGAGTGACTAGCTCTGGCATCCGAAGACACGTAGAAGGAAGGTGCCCTCAAAGGAAGGAGCACTCAAATTTCACCTGGGATGCTTATTGTGTGACCTTGGGCCAAGTGGCAGCTTCTTGGTGCTGGTTTCCTCATTTTAAATTGAGGCGGTCTGAGTAAATGATCTCTCAAGTCCCTTCCAACTCTTGCTCTATAATTCCACCTGCCCGAAATAATGGCCCAACGAAAAGATTTCTTAGAGATGCTTAAAAACGTCCAACTGGTAACCAGAGTGAGGGCTCGGAAATGAGCTTATTGTAGAAATATCTACATAGATCTCTTTAGCTGGTAGGAGTGGGAATGCACACTCATCTCACATGAGTCGCTTGAGTCAGGAAGACCTGAGGTCCAATGCTGTCTCAGAAGCTTACTAGCTTTGTGACCTTCTCACTCGGCCTCAGTTTCCTCATCTGTAAAATGGGACTGGGAGTTCAACATGTGTAAAGCGCTTTGCAAACCTTTAAGAGTAAATTATTATTATTATTTGCAAAAGCAAACAAAAATTGTTGGTGGAGGCTGATAAAAAAGCATGAACAGCATCACCTTGGGAAAGAGTGAAAAGGCGGTTGGGGAAATCGATCCCTAAATCGTTGTGCTGCACCATCGGGCTATTCTCTCTCCAGCTCAGGGGTCTGCTGACTCCACCAGGCCGTGGTTCGCAGAGTCCGCCCTCGCCCTGCAGTTCTTGGCCTCCCTCCCCCCTCTCCCCTCCCTCCCCCCCCCCCCCCCCCCCCCCCCCCCCGCTCTCCACAGCCGCCCGGCGCGCGCAGAGCTGCCATTCCCTAGTGTTAGCGCAGTGCCAGCGCGGCACGGCGGGGAGGGGAGCAGGGGGCGCGGCGCTGCCAGGGCCTGGCAGGCTCCACGTGGCGGGCCGACCCCCTCCCGCGGGCCCCCTTAGGCCCGCTCCCCTCCTCTCTCCCTCGCAGGCCCGGGGGAGCCCGGGAAGCGCAGCGTAGTCGTCGTGGCCGGAAAGAGCTGGGTGGGGGCGGGGCCGAAGTGTCGGGCCGCCATCCCCTCCCCCTGGTGCCCTAGGGCCGCCCGCAGCCCGCCCGCCGCCTCCCGCGCAGGTGGGTGCAGACCGCAGACAGGGTGGGCTCGGGGCGGGGCGGGGCTGGGGGGGCGGCCTTGGGGGGCTCGGGGTTGGAGGGGGGCGTCTGCCCCTCCCTCCCGCCCTTGAAGGGGCTCCCTCTGCGCCAGCCAAGGGGCGGGGGAGGTTGGGGGGGAGCTGCCCGCAAGCGTAGAGCAAGGCGGGACGGGCGGGGGGCTGGGGCGCCCATGGCCAGCCTGCCAGCCTGCTAGCCTGCTGCTAGCCCTGGCCAGGGGCGCAGCCTGGGACCCTGGGACCCAAGACGTGAGCTCGAGCGCCGGGGTGGACTTTTCCGAGGTCATCGAGTTTAACCCCATCGTTTCCCAGATGAGGGGACCCAGGGCAGAGCCCGGCACGCCACAGCAGGCACCGCAGAGAGCGGAGAAAGGGAAGAATTGGCTACTTGGAAAGGTGGGAAGGAGGCTCTGTCCGCCCTCGAACTTTCTGAGGAGCAGGCCTCACCTTCATTAACTCCGATCTGCTAAGACCGGGTGCTTCCCAAAGGAGGTGGCTTGTTCTCCTCAATGGCTGTAGCCAGAGCATAGTGGTGACAATTTTTGTTAAGATGAACGGCCTCAGTCCCTGGTTCCTCTCTTCTCTGCCAGAGCCTGGCCTCTCCACCAGTAGCTCCCTCCATCTGGAGGGTTCAGCTAATTGCAGCCGGGCAAAGAAGTTTCTTCCCCTTCCTAGTCTTAGCACTGACAGACTCCCCGCCCTCTTTAGCTAGTTTCCCAATCTTTCGGTTGAAGATAGCCTATTCTGCAAAATTCGACAGTGGTCCGAGCTAACAGGAATTGCAAAAAAGATAGGAACAGTATGGATATTGTCAAGGAATGTAGAGGCTAAAGGGAACTAAGATGTCACTGGGATACCCAACCATAGGCCCTTTGAGAGCTCCAGAGCTGCCCTCTCCTTTAGCTGTGTTGTGTGCTGTGGAGAATAGAAGGTCCAGCTTATAGCAGAAAAGCTTAAAAGCCAAGTGGGACATACTAATACTGCTACTACTAATAATAATTATACTGATACCAATAACTGTCATTTACATAGCACTTAACAAATGCCAGGCACTGTGCTAAGCACACACTTGTGAAAGGAGAACAGCTCAGAAAAGAGATCCAAGTTGGAGCTCAAAGCAAAGTGAGGTTTCAGATAGAGATGGGGACCATGGGGAGGACATTCTAGAAAGGGCGACACAGAAGAGGAAAAGAAAAGCCTGGATGGAGGTAGAAGATGAACCTGGGATGTGCAGGAGATGCCCAGGAGGCAGCCTGTAGGAGGCAAAAGTTCTGCCATACCCCAGGGATTCATGAGAGATACTGAGCTCTTTTTAAATTCCCCAGTTAATATGAATCCTTTACAGCTTAGTCCATGCTAACAAAAGACTTTACTTCCTAAATTTTCCTTGGGTCTAATTGGATGTGTTAGCCAACTTTGAGGCCACAGAAGACCTAGTAGAGTACCCATGTCTAGGTCACTGATGTCTGTGACAGGCAATTGGGAACCAATGTTGGTTTTAGAGTGGAGTAGTGACATCATGAAATCAGTGCTTTGGGCCATTTCATATAAAATTGTGGCATAGGATGAATTGAAAGTGGAGCCAAGTCTGGGAGGCCAGCGTGGGGAGGCAGTTGTACAGATTCTGATTTGAGGGTTAGAATTAGGGTTAGAATAGGCCTGAACTATAGCAGTGTGAATAGAGAGAAAGTGCCACTTGAGAGAATCTGCAGAGGATTTGTTATCAGTGAGAACTGTTAAGTGGTGGGCTACGAAGAACAAAGATGCTACCGAGATTTCACTTCTAGGGGACTGAAAGACTGATGGTGCTATTTACAAAAATGAAAAAATTTGGACAGATCTCTTGGGGATGTGGGTAGAGAGTTTGATAAATTGGGTTTTAGGATGTATCTGTAAATACGGAACTTAAGCTTGGATAAGAAGTCAGAGCTTAAGGTCATGAATTTGTAGATATAGAGCTGGAACGGACCTTAGACATCAACTCGTTGACTCTCTTCAGTTTATGCTTGAGGAAACTGAAGCACAAAGAGGCTTAAGCAGTTTGCCAAGGAACTCACACTGGCAGTAAGGGGCAGAGTCAAAATGTAAATGCAGCACCTTGGACTCTAAGTCCACCCGTCTTCCCACTCCTCCACACTGGCTCTAGTTGTGGGCCTCTTCAGAGGAATTAGATGGCTAAAGAAGTGGCAGTGTGTGATCTCTCTGAGGTAATGAGCAGGAGAAAACTAGGCACTTAAGAAATGACTGGACACCCAAACAGGCAGGTAGAAAGGGAGACTAAAGAACAGGGAGCACAGCTCCTCTGGAGGACATGAAACCAGAGATTTCAGAATGGAAGGAACTTGAGACCTCATTTCTTTCCCCAACTCATTCTATAGATGGGGTTTGTGGGGGAGGGTAAGGTCGGAGGGCGTGATGGTGACATGGCTAGTTAAGGAAATGAATCCATAGGTGGCAAATCCTAACCTCAAGATTAGGTCCCCTGGTACCAGATGCCCAAAGAAGAAGTCAGGAGTTGAAGAACCTCCCCCTCCCTCTTTTTTGCCCCAGTGGGAAGTGGGGCCCTATGATACTTTCAGAATAGAATTGCATAATTTCAGAGGTGACAAAGACTTTGGAGACCATCTAGTACTACCTTCTCATTTTATAGATGAGGACACTGAAGCCCAGAGAAGGGAGCCCTGAGGTTACTGAGCTTGCTAGTGATGGAGCTGAGACTAGAATCAAGATTCTAGACTGTACTAGACTCTGCTCTCCTAGACTCACATTCTACTTCACTGCCTTTCTATGCGATGGGTTCCAACCCAGTTGTTCATTAATCAGCATCCCATCACTCAAGCCCCATTTTCACTTTAACTCCCATTTTTCAGTGGCCCTAGGCCAGTGTAGCAGTAAGGAATTTAGAGCTGGAGTCTAGCTGGCTGATATGTGGCCTGACAGCATTTCCTGTTTAGCTAGACAGCATGATTGAGAGGTCTAAATCCCAAGATGTGGCTTGAATGGAACACTGCTGAGGTCACCCTTACTTGGTAGAGTGAGGGGTCTTACTTCTCTCCATGTATTTCTCTAGTTGGGCCCTCAAGTTACTGAGGTACCACAGAGGCTCAGGGCCATGACTCCTTGCCACCCTTTGCAACCAGAGACCTTGCCAGGTGGCAGAACAATGTGAATGTCCCTTCTAGCCTAGTAGCACAGGAGAAGCATTAACCTCCCAATCTGGAACCATTGAAAGAGTTCTGGATTTAGTCAAGAGGTCCTGAGTATAAATTCTGTCTCTGCCACTAATTAGTTATGTTATTTTGGGAAGCCCCTTAATCCCCATGGGGGCCTCAATACCTCGTGTCTGAAATGCAGAGTTTGCATTATATGATCTTGAAAGGCTCTTCAGTTAGAAATTTATGATCCTAGACAGTAGATTTGGCCTATGAAATAATTGATGAAGGAGGGCCTAGCATTGGAGTAGGAAGTACCCTCCTGGGTCATCTAGTCCACTCCTCCAACCTTGTACTTGCATCTTTCCCCCAGTTGGCTTCTGCAGGTATACAGAAGGAGTTATTATGGAAGTTCCCAAAAGTCTACAAAAGAAGCACCAAAAGAAAAAAAACACCCATTTCTCCTTTTTATTTTTTCTTTTTCTAGTCCTCTCTTTATGATCTCTGTCCTCCTTGATCTGTTCATTCACAGCCCACTAACCTGGGCCCTGCCTTGGTTAGGATTCTGGCTAATAGCTCCCAAACACTCCCATCCTTTCTTCTGCTAGCAGCCTAGTTCAGGCCCTCATTACCTCTCACCCATTTTATTGCAATAACCTCTCAATAGATGTTCCTGCTTCTACTTTCTTCCCCTTTCTAGTCCAGCCTCCCCATTAGTTAGGAACGTCTCAATGCTCTTTACATATACTTTCGATTACATCCCCCACTGTTCACAGGCTTTCACCGGCTGCCTGTTGGCTGCTAAATGAAATCCAAATTCCACAGTATTAGTGACGCTTCTTTCTTTCAAAATTCTGTGCTATAATTTCCCACCAGAATTGTGAGAAATAAGCCTGCCCTGGCCTCGGGTTCATTTTACACATGTAAAGAGAACTTGGGACCTTTTTGCTTTGGCTAAAAGTCCTCCTAATCCCTCACTCTCATATGTCTTTCCTCGAAAATAGTAGCATGACTGTATTAAGCTTGTAGAATTAAAATACTCATTGATAACTTGTGAATTTTTAGCTCAAAAACATATGTAAACCATCATTCATCAAAACAGGAATTAGTTAAATCATGAGGAATTTATATTAGGAAGAACTTCCCACAGTAACAGACATATCACAGACAGAAAAGACTTGCTGACAGAAGGGAGCAGACACACGTACCCTTCGGCTTGAATTGGGGACCGAAGTCAGACCTGAGCTTGCTAGGCAAGCACTTCTGCAAAGCTAGGCTGGAGTAAGACATACCTTTTCCAGAGTCCGGGCTTGACCTTCTTGCTGGGGGCTGTGAGAGTTCCTGATCCCTTTACAAAGCTAGGGTCTCCTCGGAGAAGGGCTCTGAGAGCATTGGCCCCCTCCAGCAGAGCCCACTTGCAAGCAGATGTCCGTCCAGGGAGAGAGAAGGTGAGCTAGCTCCCAGGCTCTCCAAGCCAGAGACAGCAAGAGAGGGAGCAAGTCCCAGACTTGTCTCTTTGCTGGGGTTGAGCCTTTTTAAAAGCCATGGAAGATATTGATAACGTTAGTCACTCCCTCCTTCGTGTGATCGGGGTGTCTCAGGAATGTTCTTGGTTCTATCATATTTCCTTCTGTTCCAGTTTGGTTTTGCAAATATGTTTCTTCTTTGTACTGACAAGTTAGATAGCCATAAAGAAGAACATTATAGACAATCCTTGTATCTTCTTCAAGGACCAGAAAATCTTCCTGTGGGAAGAGAGGAGGTATGACTTTGTAGGGACATTGTGTAAACTGTGTTCTGCCAGCTTTTGCCCTGAGAATTACAGAGTGACCTTGTCAAGGTTTTGCTGATCCTAGTTTTTCTTAGACCTAATGTGCTACTGTGTAAAGTTTGGTCCCATAATTGTTATTGCATGCAGCATATTTTCAGAAGTATAACAGTCACACCTGTGATCAACCAGATGAAGTAGGAGGGAAGGGTGCCCCTTTGAAGGGAAGAAAACAATGAGTTCTTCCAAAAAGTCCTGCCACCACCATTGGGGGGCTCTTGCTCTAGACCTTTGTCACTGCTCCCAGATCATCTGCAGTATTCAAATGTGGCAGGGAGAAACATGATTGTGACTTGTGGGTATCTTTCATGAACATTCCAGTAAGTAGCATGCTAAGCTTAGACTGACATGTGAGGCCCATTGCCACAAGGCAGAACCTCCTAACAATCAGAGCTGTCCCAAAGTGGGGTGGTTGGCTTCGGGAGGTGGCAAAGGCTGGAGGATCACCCCTGTCAGCTATGTTATAGAGGGAATTCTCATTTAAGGTGTGGATTGGCCTCGATGCCTCTGAGGTCTCTTCTGCCTCTGACATCCTGGCATTCTGTAATACGCTTTTATCTTTGTCTCACATTATAGATTTTCATTTTTATTTTGTATTGACCTAATGTAGCCCATTCTTCCATATTGCTTTGTACATATTGATTCCTACACCTGGAATGCTCTTCCTTCCCTATTCTCTATTGACATTTCACCCATCCTTCAAGGCCTAGCTCAAATGCTACCACCTCCATGAAGTCTTCTCTGATTTCCATTGTTGGAGGGAATCGTGAAATCTTCCAAGTCTTTTGGTACTTTATGCACGTTTCATGTTCTGCCAAATTTTCTTGTTATTTGTATGCATCTTGTTTTTCCTGTGGTATTTTAACCTTCTCAAAGGCAGGGTCATATCTCATTTATCTTTCTATCTTCTCCCAGTGCCTTACATATAGTAGGTACTTAATAAATGCTTATTGACTAAGGACAAAATGGAATTTTCCTAAGTTCTGCTACAATAGACACCTTTTCTTCCTGTAAAAATATAACTGAGTTGCAAAGTCCTCATGCTGATAGCTGCATGCTTTCCTTTTTAGCTTTCAAAAAGAAAAAATGGCAGGCATGGAGGGTCAGGGTCTGATGCTTAGGATTAAGTGTTAGGTTGGATCCCTTTTTAGGAAGAGATATGGGACTCATGATTGAAGATTCCAATCTGAGTTGGATCCTGAGATCTGACGCTCTGGGGTGGGCTGAGAGCCAACATCCTCCTGGGTTCTCTCTCTCAGGTGCTGTCACTAGCTGTGGCCTTGACTCCTCCCCTCCCTGCAGTGAGCTGTCATGTAAGGGGCAAAGCTGTTACTTAAGGGAAGCAGTTCGGAAACTTTTTTCTGACCCAGAACCACGGCCTGCTTGTAGCCTGTTCTTGGGATCTGCAGTAGGCAGCAATTCTCAAAATTTGCTAGCTCTTGGTCTGTGCCATTGCCATTAACTGCATGTGGGCCCCTGGACTCTGTCCTGAGCTCTCTTCTTACTCTGTACTGTATTGCTCAGTGATCTCATTAACTCCTATGCTTTCAGTGCTTATTTCCATGTAGATGCTTCCCAGATCTATGTATCCAGCCCTAGTCTCTCCACTGAACTATGCCCACATACCTCCAGCTGCTTCTTGGACATCCCAAACTGGATGTCCATCTGACAGGCACCTCAAACTCAATATGACCCAAACAGAATCCAGATCCCTCCCTCTTCCAAACCTCTCCATCACTGTTGAGGACCCTACCATGCAGTTACCCTGGGTGTTGGTGTTCTTTTTGACTCCTACCTCTCACTCATCTTACAGATCTGGTCCATTGGCAAATCTTGTCATTTCTCCCTTTACAACATCTTATATATGGCTTAGTCTCTCCACTCACACAGTCACTGCCCTAGTTCAGGTCCTAATCACCTCTTCTCTGGACTTCTTCAGTAACCTTCTAACTGTTATCCCTGCCCCAAATCTCTCCCTATTCCAGTCCATCTTGGCTCAGCTGCCAAGGTAATTTTTCTAAAGTGTACATCTGACCATGTTACTCTCCTGCTCAGTGAGCTCCATTGGCTCCCTATTACCTCTAGCATCAAATACAAACACCTGTTTGACATTTAAAGCTCTTCATAACTTGTTCGCCTCCTACCTTCCCAGTCCGCTTACTCTTGACTCTTTTCCATGCCCTCTACCAGTAAACACCACTGGCCTTCTGCGGGTACGGCATCCCATCTCTGAGCCTTTGCATTAACTTTTCTCCATGCCTGGAATGCTCTGCCCCCTCACCTCAATTTCTCCTCCCTGGCTTTCCTCAAGATTCAGCTCAAGGGCCCTACAGGAGGCATCAATTGCCCAGTCCTTCCAGCTTTCCTTCCATATAGACCTATTTACTTACATGTTGTTTCCCCCATTATTAGGTGGTATGCCCCTCAAGGGCAGGAGCCTTTTGTCCTTTGTATCCCTAGCACTTAGCACAGTCCCTGGCACATAATAGATACTTAATGAAGGCTTGTGACTCACTGACTTTGGAAGCGGTGACTTGAGTTCTGATGCAGGCAGTGTGACTGTGTGACAGTTGCTTGACCTCTCAGACCCATCGTTTCTTCCTCTGAAAAATGAAGGTGATAATATTTACATTTCCTGCCTCTTAGGGCTTTTGGGAAGAAAGCCCCTTGTCAGCTTGAAGTGCTCTAGGAAAGTAGGTGGTTTTTTTGGGGGTGGGGGAGGGCAGACCACAGATTTCAGTGCAATAAGAAACTCCCAGTATGTAAACTCCTTCAACCAACCCTCAGAGAGCTGCTTAGGACACCAAGAGCTCAAAAGATGGATTGCCTAGCCTGTATGTACAATCAGGATAATAGCCACAGTTTATATAGCACTTGAAGGTTTGCTGCCAGACATCTTACATGTATTATCTTATTTGACCCTCATGACACCCTGCTAGGTAGGTACTATCCTTACCATCACCATTTTACTGATGAGGAAACTGAGGCTTACAGGTTTTAACCCTAAAGTGACTCGTCCAGAATCACACTACACCACAGTCAGTCAATAAACATTTATTAAGTCCTTCCTGTATGCCAGGCACTGTGCTAAGCACTGGAGATACAAAAAGAGGCAAAAGGCAGTCCCTTCCCACAAAGAGCTCAGTTGAACGGGGGAAACAACACCCAAAAAGAAACTGAGAACTGGGGTTTGGGTTGGGGAGGCCCTGGGGAAGGTCCTGATGTGGGAGCATGTTGGAAAAGTCAAAGAAATCCTGAAGTAGGACATCCAAGTGAGAAACTGCAGACATGTTCTGACCTGGGCTCCTTCCTTAATGGTGTGTGTAGAGTTTATGTCTCTAGAAAGTGTCTGAAGTGGGGTTTGAACTCAGGTCTTCCTGGCTTCAACTACATTTAGCTGCCTCCAAAAGCCTAGAATGTGGGTTTTCTTACTCTGAAGCTGACTTTCCATACACGAGGTCACTCTGAGCTCATGTTATTCCACTTATTCCTGCTTCTCAGTATAGATAAAACTTCATGAAAATGAATTGGCTCTTACTTATTGTTTTTGATGAGACATCAGTGAAATGAGCATTAAAAACCCCACCATTTTATGGCAGAAACAAAAGTATAGATGCTCAAATAGCACAGCCTGTAGACAATCTGGAAGCCATGCTGCTCCTAGAAGATGCCAGTGCAGCTCCCAAGTGACTGTTCTACCACCCCAAGCTAGTCAATTTTGTTGCCCAAAGTGGGAAGAGAATGGAACTGGGAGCTGGAGGACAAGGGTTCAAATCCTAGCTCTGCCATTTATCACTATGTATATGTGACTGCAGACAGATCCTTCACCTTCTTTATCTGTAAAATGGGCAGGCTTGGACTACATGGTTTCTAAGGCCCCTTCTCACTCTGGCTCTGTGATTCCAGAGGCTATAGGAATTAATAGCCAAACTCTCCGTCAAAGGCCCCTCTCAACCATATTTTTGCTGTCTTGTATCTCTGCAGTGCCTATATTTTGACCTTTTCATCTGGAGGAAGACAAGCTAGACTTGATAGGATTCTGTCAAGAAGGCAGTGTGGATTAGGAGAAGATGGTTGCTGACATGGCTTCATCAGTTCAGGCGAATGATCATGTTTATATTTCAAGGATATGAGAATTTATTCATGTGGGTACCCCTCCCGCCTCCATCACTCTGGGCCTTAGTAAACACTGTCCTGAGTTAGGATTGAAACCTGGCATTTAACTTATCTAAGCTAGTCCTTGTATCATAGACTGAATGATCTAAGAGACTCTAGGGGGCTTCTCCCAAACAGTTAGGTGAGGAGGTTGAACTAGATGACTTTTGAGATCTTATGGTTGAGTTGGAAGTAATTTCCCCTCGTTGAGATCTTGAGCCTCCCTGAGAGTGTTCATTTGGGTCCCCTACAGGTATTTCAGAGAGCTGGCCTAACTATGGACCCTGCAGTGGTTAATAAATAAAAATATGCATCTCTCTGAAATCTGCTTCTTCACATCTTTTGACCATTTATCTATTGGGGAATGGCTCTTACTCATATGTTTGTATCACTTCCTTATAGATTTTTGATGTCACAATTTTGTCAGAACTGTTTAATGATAACATATATATATATTCCTATTCTATAGCTTTTCTTTGTATTCTATTTGCATTCTTTTTAGCTTTACAAATGTTTTTATTTTTATACAATTAAGTTAGCTATCTTGTCTCATAATTTCCTATATATCATGATTGGTCAAGAGTTTTTCCCCTCTCTGGAGATGTGAAAGATCCAACATTCTTTTCTTTCTTTCAAAAAAAAATTTGGGGTTGGGGCTAAGAGCGTTAGCAATATGATTACCAAAATTGAAAAAAAAGGAAAGAGAGGGGCACTGAAGTATTATAAAAATGCAGAGAAGAGAACTGAGGAAGGGCGGTAGGAAGTCCAGCCAAACAGGGCAGCTCAGTAAACAGTGTGGAGTTAGTTATCTATTTAAGAAAAGCCAGCTGTTCTTGATGGAGATTCAAGACTATCCCTGTGGCATCCTCTTCTCTCTATGGAAATGCCCATTTCCTTGAATGTTAGTTAAGTTCAGAAAAAGAAGGAAAGAAGGATGGAAGGAGGAAAGGAAAAGGGAGGAAGGAAGGAAGAGAAGAAAGAAGGAAGGAAAGAAAAAAGGAAGGAAAGAAATATAACTGGCACCACTATTGACCTGAATACAATGGAGGGTGGGGTGGGGGGGAAGCTTTTTGGCCTTTTTGTTCACCTTGGCTTTTTTCCAGGATCATCAGAAAGTGGTTCATGTCTCTCTCTAAAAAAGTCTTCAGTTCACTGACAAGCACTGAGGCTGTGAAATCATCAAATACATAATAGGACAGGCTTTATTTACCCTGACAGAATACACAGAGGACTGAAACACAATTCCGTAAATAGTTAAGAGAACCCTTACCTCTTGCAGTGAGCCGTCTAGATTCAGGGTGCCATACCTGCCATATCTCATTGGGATATAGTTGTGGGGGACAGGTCTGGGATGCAGAGAGAAACATTGGGATGCAGTGAAAAGAATGTTTTCATCCTGGATGTCCTCTCTCTCTCTCTCTCTCTCTCTCTCTCTCTCTCTACCTCTCTCTCTCTCTCTCTCTCTCATTTCAGTTAATCAGTCATCATGCCTCTAAGAAGGCTGTAGGGTGCTCTGTGCTAGGCCCGGAAGACACAAAGACAAACGTGGGATAGTCCCTGCTCCCAAGGAGCTTATTTTTTTTAATCAGAGGAGACATGTCCATATAGACAGACCATTTATACAAAACAAAAAGTAATTTGGAGAGAGAGCCAAGGGAATCAGCAAAGGCTTCATGGAGAAGGTGGGGTGTAAGCTGATTTTTGAAAGAAATGGGGGGTTCTAAGAGACAGAGGGGAGAAGGGAGGATGCTCCAGTCATAGGAGGCAGTCATGGCAAATATAGAGAGTTTTGTGTATCAAGAAAAGTCCAGTAAGTTTGTCTGGACTATAGCATGTGTGTGAAGGGGAGTAATGAATGTGTATCAAGGTTAGAAAGATGAAGCCAGACTGGGGGAGGAAAGGCTTGAAATGCCAAACCAAGAAGTCTGTATTTGAGCCTAGCAGTGATAGGGAGCCACTGGAGTTTATTGAGCAAGGGTATCACACAGTCAGACCTGTGCTTTACCAAATCACTTTGGCAACTGTATGGAGAATGGTTTCAAGTAGGGAGATATTTGAGGCAGGGAGATCAATGAAAAAGCAGTGGTATGAGTGGAGGAGGGAAGGAGCTATATGGGAGAGATGTTGTGAAGGTAGGCTAGGGATTGGATAGGACAGGCCTGCACAACTTGCAGCTGGATTTCCCCTGCATACAAAGGTTGTTTTCCTCTACATTTTCATGGACCGCCTGGTGGGCTGCAGGTTATGTAGACCTGGAATAGAAGGTACTGCTGAGTTCCAAGAGTAAGGTACAACTTTGAGGCTGTGAACCTGGGGAATAGAAACATGGCTCTGTACTCAACAGAAACAGAGAGGTTTGGAAAAGGTATAGGGTTTGGGGCAGGGGGAGAGAAGGATAATGAGTTTTGTTGAGCAAACTGGACACAGAGTTTGAAATGTTCAGTAGGCTTTGGGTGTGGGGTTGGAGCTCAGGAGACTAGGGATGGCCATAAACAGTGAGTCATCTTCATAGAAATGATAATTAACCCCATGGGACCTGATGAGTTTGGGGTTGGGGACAGACAGAGACAGAGACAGAGATGGAGACACACACACACACACACACAGAGAGAGAGAGAGAGAGAACAATAGCTTGAGGGGCTAGAAGGTTCTTGACAAGTTGGTTTTGGTTTTTAGGACTGAGAGGGAATGCAACAACTGTCTACACTCATTGCCTCCACTTCTCTCACTCACCTCTCAAACCCTCTCCATTCTGGCCTCCAGCCCCATCACTCAACTGAAATCGCTCTCTCCAGAGTTATCAATGATCTCTCCAGTACCAATTTCTTGGCTTTTTCTCAGTTCTCGTCCTTGCCTTTTCTATAGCATTCAGTACTGTTGACTAAACTTTCTTCCTGGATATTCTCTCCCAACTAGGTTTTGGTGATGCTGTTCTCTCTTGGGTCTCTGATCTAGTCATTGCTTCTCAGTCTTCTTTGCTGGATCATCATCCATCTAATACATCTTAAATGTGGATGTGCCTTAAGGCTCTACTCAGGGCCCTTTTCTCTTCACTTGCTGAACTCTCACCAATGCATTCAAATATTTTCAGTATGCAGATGAGTCCCAGGTCTAACTGTTCAGCCCTAGCCTCTCTCCTGAGCTCTAGTCCTGAATCATCAACTGCCATTTGGACATCTCTGACTGGATGTCCCATAGGCATCTCATACTCTACCTATCCTAAAGAGAACTTCTTTTCTCTCCCTCCTTCCCCAAACCCATCTTTCTTCTGATCTTCCCTATATCTGTCAAGGGTGCAGCCATCCTTCCAGTCACCTGGCTTCAGAACCTTGGAGTCATTTTTGAGCTCCTTACTCTCCTTCGCATCACATGAGTGACCATTTGTGGTTTTGTTGATTCTCCCTTTACTACATTTCTCAAATCCTTTCCCTTATGCCTACTCACATGGCCACCACTCTCCTGTGGATCCTTTTAGCAACTTGCTGGTGGATTGTCTCCCTGGCTTAAGTCGCTTCACTTTCCACACAGTTACCAAAGTGATATCTCTAAAGCATGTCATGGTCCTGCTAAAGAAACTCCTTATTGTCACAAGAATTGAATGCAAATTGCTTGGGCCCCCCCTACCTTTCACAGGACCACAGACTATCTATAGGTGTAGAGAGGGTAACCTAACGCCTTCATTTTTATACAGGGAATGGAAGTCCAAGGTCATATAGGTGTTTAGTGTCAGTGGCAGGATTTGAACTCAAATCCTGGGACTATCACAAGTACAGTGCTCTTCTCATTGCTCCCTAATGCTTTTTAGACTTACACATGACCAAGGCTCTGCCAGACTGGTCTTCTTGCTACTATTTCATCTCCTGTTTCCATGCCTTGTATAGGCTGTCCCATGTACCTGAAATGTCCTCCCTCCTCATCTCTACCTCTCAGAATCCTTAGTTTCCTTTCAAAGCCCAGCTCAAATGCTACTATGCCATGAGACCTTTCCCGTTTGCCCTCCAGCTGTTTGTGCCTACCCTACAAATTCCATTTATTTTGGATTTATCTTGTGCATCCTGATTTTGTAAATGTGTATATCCCTCCCCCCACCCCAGCTCCTTGAGGGCTGGGACTGTTTGATTTTGGTCTGTGTTCTTGACATTTAGCACCTATAAAATTCTGATTGGTTGATTGCTAGTGCTAGGAATCATTTTCTTGCAGTTGTTACATTAACATTAATGACTCCATTTTGCCTTTATCTACCATTTTGTGAAGTTAAGTTCTGACTCTGTGTGAGTCACCTGATTTTGATGATTTTGCAAGACTACTCCTCCTCCCCACTATCACTCAACTATAAGAATACCCCTCTACCTTTACCTGAGTGTCTCCAGATCCCCTCTACCAAAAAGAAACCAGGTGGCTTAATCCTTACATCCTGTTTATCACTCTCTCCAAATTGTTTATCAACCATATAGAAACCAGGGTTCAGGGCCTCTTGTGCTGAGAGCCATGGGCCTGATTTGTTTTTGCAACTGCATGCCTTGGCTGAATAAATCTCATGTCTGGATTATACTTAGCTTTTTTTATTTTATTCTATCACAATCTAGCCTCAACTGGCCTCTTTTCCACTTCTGCCTTTTACTTCTGATTCTTCCCTCTGGGGCTATCCAATAGGCCTTGGAGGCAGTTTTTATTCCCATTCCAGTCTTCCTTTCTCCAGGCTAAATAGCTCCTGGTTTTTCAACTGATCCTCTTATGGTGGGAACCCAAGGCCATTAGGCTTGCTCTTCTGTAGCCTTTATCCAGTTTATCCACATCTTTCTGAAACTGTTGGAGCTTGAATAGAACACTCTATTCTCTCTCTTTTTTTTCAAAAACAGTTTCTGCAACAAAAGAATTGTTGAGGTTTTTTAAATGTTTGCTAGCATTCACTCATGAGTCTTTGGGTTTGTGATTTGGGTTTAATGTGGCAGCTTCTGGATAAGCTGTTCCAGTTTCTCTTTTGGAAATAGATTAATTTGTTATCTCTTTCATGTTTGTAAGTTTTGGTTGTTAATATTTTTGTAGTTATCTATTTTTTTATAGTCCCAAGTTTGCTGGACTTTATGTACCATTGCTTTTAGAATTTTTAAGATTCTTACAATTTTCTTTGTTTTTCTCCACTCTTGTAACTTCTCTCTCATTTAAAAAAATGATACTTTTGCTTTCTCTCTCTCTCTCTGTCTCTCTCACACACACACACATGCACACGCACATGCACATGCACATGCACACCCATTCCCCCCACTCTCGCTCTCCTGAAATGTGGGTCAGCTTGATCAACATCCCAGGTGGTACCATGAAATTTTTTAGGAGTCAGGGGTGTTACAAGTGCTGAATCTTCTAGGAAGGCCCCCTTTGGAGAAAAATGCAATGAGAATAATAGCATTTCAGGGTTGAAAATTATCAGCTTGTTCAGTCCCCACCAGAGCGAGGTCCCACCTTTCCTAAGGAGAGTCCCAAAGGCTAAATTTTGCTCTACTGAGTTCAATGCAGTCAGTAAACACTGAAGGGTCTTATATTTTCTCTACCACTCAGTCAACTGTGTTACTGTGAAAATGTGGTCTGCTGCAGCGAATTGGCTATGAAAGCCTGTCTGTTCGCCTCTCCTGTTCTCATCGGGCCTTTCCCTGATGTGGGCCTTCTCACAAGCCTTTAATAATACATTCTCCCAATTCCCCAGGAATCCAAGTCAAGCACATAGGCCTCTAGTTTGAAAAATTCTTCCATTCCCGCCCCCCCCCTTTGAAAACTAGACCCACATTTCTTGTTATCCTGCCTTGTGGCATCTCTCCGATTCTTGGTGATTTCGCCAAGATCACAAGACAACAACTTAATCCTTGTAGCTCATGGCCACCTGGGGACTTGAATTCCCTTGATGCTTGGGTGCTCTCTTTCTTATTTCCCTGGTCTTGGGATCAAGTTGTCTATCAACCACTTGAATCCTCTAGCCTTTTCAATTGGAACATCCCCCTTGATTGAAGAAACAGAAGTACAATAGGAGCTGAATACTTGTGCTCTTTCTTCATCATCCCTGGTGTCTGGACTGTCTCCCCCAAGTAACAGTGCTGTCCCTTCTTTTATCTTCCTCTTGCCCCCACATAGCTTGAGGAGTGCTTTGGATCATCCTTAGCCTCCATTCATCAGCAGACTCAGCTCCTGTGCTTTCAGGTCTTCAAGTTGCTGGAGCCATGCTTTCCTCCTTACTTTCTTACCTCCCCCCCACCCCCCTGCTTTGCTTCCATCCTCTGTATATGTATTTTCAAAATCTAACTCAGTCGCTGAATTCTCTGAGTAGCCACATTCGTCTATTTAGACAGTTCCTTCTTTTCTTCCTTACTCTGTTTTGGGGCTGTTGGAATTTTGTTCTCTATCTGACTTTTCCTGTGATGTCTTAAGCCTTAGGCCCCTGCCTAGCCTTTATTTTTTAAAGGTATAATTTATATAGCAGTTTGCTAGACATGTGTCATTTCATTTGGCCAGTTTCTCTGGCCCTTTTTCTGAAATTTTTGATCCTTAGCTGACAGGAATGCTAAGATGAGATGTTAAGGTCATTTTCTCCCAAGCTTGTTGTCACTTCTCCCTTGCCAGCCACATTGGTCAGAATCATGTCCGTAAGAACAGATACCCTTGTTGCATTTTTGTTTTCTAAAGGATAGGATGATTTGTAAGTCAAGAATTTCTTCTCTGTTCTGCTTTTAGCAGAGAAATAAATTTCTTCAACAAGTATTCAATAATCATGGCATCTTAGCATGACAGTATCCTGCTGACTTGGGTGGTGCTTTTGGACCATTTCATCCCTCTCTTCCTCCTGTCTGGATGGCTTGTGACATGTTCCACCTACAATCTCTCTTCCCTTTCTCCTTCCATGGGTCCTCACCCAAATGTTTCTGATTGTATTTCATTAATTTCCACACAGTACTTTATCTTGTTGATAGGTCCAGCATTATATCACTGCCCCACAGATCTAATCTGATCTTGTGGAATCAACTATACCCTGTTTTTGCCCTATTCCAGCCCTTGGTTGTGCCCTTCTTCCCCAATGTCAGGGAGCCCTGTAATTTGAATATACTTAGTTCCTTGCATTGACCCCATGATGAAATCACTCTGGTTGGCCCAGATGACCCATGAGGCCTGATGCCTGACTGCATGGGGCCCCTGGCTCTCTTCAAGGATTCCCATAAGTGCCACTTCTACTAGAGGGCTCTCCTGCCTCTCCCAGTACTGACCACCCTTTCCCACAGTGATTTTGTATTCATGTTGAATATATTAGGTATTATCTGCACCCATGTTTTCTCCTAGCAAAATGTTCTTCCTTGAGAACAAGGGGTATCTCATTTTTGCTTTTCTCTCCCAAGTGCCTAGCACATAGTATGGGCTTAAGGAATATTTGTTGTTGTTGTTGGCCAGCGATACTCACAAAGATTCGGAGCCCAAGGATGTGTCTTGCATCCTCAGAGAGTAACCCCCAAGGGTCTTGTGTCAGCAACATTCAAACCTGATGCCACTGACATGGCTTCCTTTGGTAGGACCTTCACCAGCTTTGGTGAGCTGATTGCCTGTCTTGATAATGAGGGCTTGAAAGTTCTTTAATAAAGTTCATTTTTTGTTGTTGTTAGTAATTCATAGGAGACAATATCTAAGGAGAAAGGCACTGGGCTTTTCTTAGCAGAAGATGTGGCCTGGTGCACTCGCGTTATTAGGCTATCAACCCATGATTGGCTGTTGTTGTTCAGTTGTTTCAGTCATGTCTGACTCTGCGTGACTCCATTTGGGGTTTTCTTGGCAAAGATTTTGGACTAGTGTACCATTTCCTTCTCCATCTTATTTTATAGATGAGGAAACTGAGGCAAAAAGAGTTAAATGACTTGCTCAGGGTCACATAGCTACTAAGTGTTTGGGGCCAGATTTGAACTCAGGAAGATGAGTCTTCCTGACTCCAGGCCCAGCACTCTATGCATTATTGTGCCACCTAACTGCCAGGGTTCATTTCAGGGGAAGGTTATTTAACCTGAGGCTTGTGAACTTGGATGGGATAAAAAAAATTATATCTTTGTTTTCACTAACCTCTACCTCAAGTTCAGTATTTCCGTTGGTTATTTAAAAACATAATTCTGAGAAGTCACCAGATTGCTAAAGAGGTCTGTGACACAAAACTTGGTAAGAATCCCTGCTTTGGTGTTGTGGTTTTCCTATCTTGACCTTGACTTGGGGGTGGGGTTGGGGGACAGCCTGATATAGACTCCAGGAGCTTGAGAGCAATCATCCTCTGCTTAGTCTTCATTGGAGCCCCTTTCTAGGTCCAGAGGAAGATCTTGGCCTTCAGCCATCTGGAGAGTAGGGCATGTTAAGTGTATAGAACCTGCATCCAGAGCTGGAAGAGACCTTAGAGCCCCTCTAATCCAGTTTCTCACTTCCCAGCTGAGGAAGCAGGGGTTTGCCCAAGGTTCCACAGATGTGGAGGGTCCACATTAGGTCCTCTGACTCAAGGGTCTGCTAAGGAGCCACACCCTGACTGAAGGGCTGGATGCCCCCATCAGATGGCCTAAGCCTACTGGGAGGGATCCCAGTCTGTCTCACTCAGATCCTTGGCTTGGGCCTCTTTGGTGCCTTCAGTCTGCCCTATCATCACCTTCAGTTCTGTTGGATTCTGGGCCAGTGTAGTGAGGAGCCCTGGGCCCTTCTGCCACCCCTTCTCTGCCTCTGCATCCTTGAGACTACAGCTCAGATGCCTATGCCATTGGGTGACTCTGTAACTGGTTCTGGCTCAAACCATTTCCATGATTTCCTGCCCCTGACATCTCCTGGCTTTGAACACACCAGCTAGTTCTAGGCCCCTTCTGAATGCTGACTTCTGATCATCTGGCTTAACCAGATGAAATCTGGCTTAGAGACTTAGAGTCTCAATTTACTGTGTGCCCATCTTATGTTCGCAACTTAGCCATGAAATCTTGAGGCGAGAAGAGCTACCAGAAACTTGCTGGGCTTTGGAGGCCAGTGGGCCTTCTTGGCTGTCTGGAACCCATTTTCTTACCCTTAAAGACACAGGGAAGGGTCAGTTATATAGAGTCTGGGGCCTGGAGTCAGGAAGGCTTGAGTTCAAATTTGGCTTCAGGCACTTAATAGATGTGTGAACCTGGCCAGATGGCTTCACTTTTCCCAGCTTCAGGTTTCCTCTGCTGTTAAATGGGGATAATAACGCCACCTACCTCACAGGGCTATTGTGAGGATCAAATGAGATGATATTTGTAAAGTGTTTAGTGTGCTACCTGGCACATAGTGGGTGATCAATAAATGCTCGTTCCCTTCCCCTCATTGTTGTTCAGTTGTGTCCAACTCTTTATGACCTCATTTGGTTTTCTTGGCAAAGACGCTGGAGTGGTTTGCCATTTCCTTTTCCAGCTCATTTTACAGATTAGGAAACTGAGGCAAACAGGGTAAAGTGACTTGCCCAGGGTCACACAGCTAGTAAGTGTCTGAGGCTGTATTTGAACTCAGGGAGATGAGTCTTCCTGACTCCAGGCCTGGCACTCTATACACTGTGCCACCTAGCTGCTCTTCCCTTTCCCTTAAGAAGTGGTAAAACCTTGTCAAAAGCTCCCTCCCTCTCTGTGAAGCCCAGGGTGGGCAATGGGCCCCAACCACCAAGAGTAAGGAGGTTTCTCAGACACCAGAGGGCAGTGGTGAACTTGGGCCTGAGCTGGGCTGGTGGTTATACCAATGGAGGCAGCTCCTCACCCCCTCCAGCTGGCACTTCCCATATTTAGAGTCATAATAAGCATATAGGAATTTACGGGTTCCAAAGGCTTTCATCATAGTAGCCCAGTGATGTATGTAGTCTCAGTATCTTTAGTACCCACGTTTTCATAAAGAAGGAAACAGGCCTGAGAGCTGAAGTGATTTGAAAAGGAACAAGATACAGTGAGAAGAGTTTGGAGTCACTGGCAAGTTCATTCCCCACTGACTTTCAGTTTCCTCCTTTTGGGAGAATAAGGGGTGGGGGGGGGGAGAAGGAGAGGGCAAACACCAAGAGTCTAGAAAATAGTTTGAAAGCATTCTTCATTCTCTTCCCCTCTTCGTCCTTCTCTACCTATCTATGACTCTGTCAGCCTCGAGGCAAGTCATCATAGTTAGGAGGTCAGCTGCTCATCAAACCTTATCCACATTCTAGGAGGACTGAATCCAAAGTCAAAGTGATCTTCATAGGTAGGAAGGGATTTCAAGAAGGTGAGCAGCCAGGATTTGTCCTTGGCCTTTTTGTCATCGACTTGACTTTGACATCGAGATGGCTGGCCAATTTTGAGATGAAACAAAATGAAGAAGGGTAACTGTGTGTTGGATAACTGAGTCAGAAGTTATAATGATTCCAAGTTTTAGAATGCCAGGCCCCACTTAATCTGATGGAATATAATGGGAATAAATTTGGGTTAACAAAATCTGCTGTTCAGGTACAAAATCAAAGAGGTCAGCTTGGATGACCGTTTCTGTGCAGAAGCAGACTGCTAGCTTTTTATGAGACCTCTGTGGGATATTGCATGGCCAATAGCTAATGCACTTTTAGACTTTAGTGAGAGCTAGAACTTACAGGACTACAGATGACAATTGTTCCGTACTCTGCCTTGATCAGACAGTGTTTAGAGGATTGTCCCTAATTTTCAGTACCATGTTTTAAAGGAGGACCTTGGTGTGGTAAAGGTGATTCCTGTTCAATTACAGGTTTGGCTAGGTGGCCTCTGACACCTATTGGTGGCCTCCTTCCACCTCTTGAATTTCTGATAAGCTGGAATGTGTCTAGATGAGGGCAGACAGGTTGGGGAAGAGGAGAATGCAGCCCTAGCCACATGAGGTGCAGTTGGGAAGAAAAGGGGGAGGAGGGGAAGGAGAGAGGAAGGGAGAGAGGGGTGGGACACACACACTAACTGTCTTCAGATTTTGGAAGAAGGAGTAGTCTTACTGTGCTGGCCCCAGAGGGAAGAAAGAAGAGCAAGTGCTGAAAGTTTCAGAGACTCTGATGGAATGAAAAAAATCTACAAGTAATTAGAAGCATCTCAGAAGTGGAAAGGGCCACCTCAGGAGGTAGTGAGTGCCCTGTCATTAGAGAGAGGGTTTCCAGTAGAGACTGAGAGCCTTGTGGAGGATGTTCCAAGCTGATACTTAGAAAGCATGGCAAGGTTTGCAGAAGCCCACTCATGTACAATTCATAACAAGCCTGGAAGGAAGGTCATTTGGGGGTTGTTGTTTTGTACCGGACTGCTCAGACCCTGAACACCCTGAGACTCAGAGAGATGAAATGATCAGCCAGCAGTGGAGGAAGGATTAGAACTCAGGTCTTCTTATTTTTGAGGCCAGCATTCTATCCACTAGGCCATGAATTAGGGCATAGACATAGGTGGCCTAGGCAACTTCCGAAGCCCTTTCCAGCTCAGAGATTCAGTGAGCCCTCATGCTCCTACCATGGGACATACTTTTCCCTAAACACAAATGTTTCCGATCAATCTTATTCCATTTTGTTTTCAATCACCGTAGTACCTTATTTACCCTCCATTGTCCATGACTGAGTTGTTTCATAGAAATGAGTTTTCCAAAGTACTGAAGTCTGTTGCCATGTGGACCCAAACTGTTTTTTTTAATGATTTTGTTGGAAGGTTTTGTCATAAATTCTTTCTGTGTTTCCGTCTTCACTAGAACATCTCCTTCTACCCTGAAGAACCTATTCTCTGGATGACTCAGGGTCATAGTTAAGCACAGAAATTCCATGCCATACTGTAATATCCAACAGTGATCATACAATTAATGAATCCTCTGGGAAAGAGATTCCTGTTTAACAAAAATAAAAAGGAAAGGGGGCTCCTTAAATCACAAGGGAAGGAAAAGGGAGCTCCTTGAGTCACATGACCTAACATCAGTGAGTCATGGGTTCTAATTCTGCGTCTGTGGGACCTCAGACAAATCTCTTCCCCTCTCTGGCCCTCAGTCTTCTCTTCTGCACAATGAAGGAATACCTTAGTTTGGGGTGAGGTTTGGGGGATTCCAAAATGCCCTCACTACAAGGAAATTTGAAACGTAGGTAGTTAGCAGCCAGAGAGGAGAGCAAGCCAGATTTATTGAGGGGAAATACAATAAGAAGGGAGGGTGGAAACAGGTTCCCTGGGATCCCAGTGGAATTGGTCACCAAAAGCCAATGGGTTTTATTAGGCTTGGTTGCAAGAATTTTCTGGGTCCTTAGCTAGCCACTGCCCTGAAAAAGGCAGCACAGGATCCAGACAGATAGGTAGGTTATTATCCACTCAAGAGGGTGGCACACCCCATCAGAAAGTGGTGGGCATGTGTGCCTTAAGCATCCCAGGGATGGCACAACACACACATACACACACATATACATACATACATACATACATACGTACGTACATACATATATACACATACACACATACATACACATATACATCCATACTTCATCCATTCATCAGCATGCATGCCTATATAGATTCCCTCCTCTCAAGCTACCTGCCCCTCAGAGCCTAAGGAAAGCAGCTTCTTACCCAGAAGTCTGGGGTTAGATCATGTAGGGCAAGGAAAGATACTTCTTTGGATGCTTTAATTGTTCTAGTAAGGAAAGAATGTGTCCTTTGTATCCTGTTCACAGCAGAAAGAAGAAAACAGTATCTTCTTTATCCGTCAGTTAGTTAATTAGCATCTGTTAAGCTCCTACAGGGCCTTCTTCGATAGGATAAAGAGAAGGGAGTGAGTTCCTGGAACTATTCAAACGCGATGAGTTTTCTTTTGTAACCATAAAGTGATTGGGGGAAGGGAGGTACACAAGGACACATTCAGTCCTTGTCAAAGAGGCATCTCCCAGACACACAAAGAAATATAGTAACAAACAGCAAATATAGGGCAAAATGGAGTCAGTTCTGTTCTCCCCCATATCCACGTTTAACTGTTCTAATCTGGGTCAAGTGAGAGCAGACATTGGGGGCCAGGGTTTGGGGCTGCCTGGGGCCTGCTATTGATTCACACTGGGGGAGGGAAGGGGAGCTGGGTGCAGCCATCATGACAGGGCTTACTTAATTTGATGGGGAGATTCTCCCAGGGAGCAGGGCTAATTGGGCAGGACCTCTGAGGTCCCTTGAGCTGAGCCTGAGAGGGATGGAGCCCTCCCAGGGTTACAAAGCCATTTCTGAGCAAGTCTTGTGTGGGCAGTGATAGATGGATTTGGACCCCCACTTTTGAGACTCAGCAAGGTCTAGTGACTTGCCCCAATTCCTATAGCTCAAAAGGGGCAATTTCAGTTCTTCTGAAGAAATGTGATGAATATCTGAAAACTAGCTTATGGTCTAGTGGTTAGAGGGCCTCCCTTCGGACTGGGCATCTATGATAGAAGTCAGGCTCTGGGACTAAACCTCTTATTGCTTGCCCACCCACTGCAATGGTGAAGAGAGTTTTCCTAGTAGGAGTTTTCCCACAAATATATCTTGCTAGAGTACTTTGTGTATCCAAATCATATTTATACCTATGTATTAGTACTTTAGCTTCCACTCCTGGATCTATATGCAATTCAGTTCAATTCAGTTCAACTCCTACTAGGCACTGGGGGAAAGAAATCCCCCCCCCTGCAAGCAGAGGTTTGGTCTAGGGCCCCCACGGTGTTTCTGGATGGTAGCTATAGAAGAGGAAGAAAAGGCTGAAGGGGAGATGAATCAAGAGGCCAAAGTTGAGGGTTCACAGGGTTCAAAGGACCATCTAATCAGTCAATCAACAAACATTTTTAAAGGCTTACTGTGTGGCAGGCTAAGCACTGAGGGCTAAGGGTCTGAGACTGAGAGCTGGTAGAAACTTTAGAGGCCACAAAAGTCCTGCTTCCTTATTTTATGGAGGGGGAAACTGAGTCACAGGCAACCGAAGTAAGTTGAGCACAGTCACACAGTCAAGAGTCTTACAGTGTAGCAAACACTGAGTGAATGCTTGAAGAGTGTGAGGCATGCTGCCAGGTACTAGGTACAGAGGTAAAAAGAAAACCAGCCCCTTCTCAGAGGACCTTATACTCTGCTTATGGATATGACATGTGGACAGAGGAGTGAGTGTGATGAAAAGCTGAGAGCAGTGTTAGGGGCAGGAGGGCTGGGGCTTCCTGAGGAGAGCAGGAGAGCACATGTTAGGGGACCAGGTGGCTGCATGCTTCTATGAGAAAGGGAAACACTGTGTGTTCACTCTACAGTTGGTCTGTGGGAGAGGCCACCCTCGCTGAAGGGCAAGGAGTGAGCCACTGGTAGCCAGAAGGGTTAAGCAGATGGCGGGTCTCTGGGGTCCTGAGGAACAAAGAAGGGGACAACAAAAGGCTGGTACAGGATTGGAAAATTGTCCCCAGAGTTGAGCAGCTGGAGGCAGCCTCCTCTCCTCCTCTACTGGGAGGGCTCAGAGGCAATCAGGAGTCACAAATAGTACTGAGAGCATTTGGAAAGGTGGAGACAAGTGTGCCAAGGGGGCAGCCCTGGAGAGACTGGGAAATGGGGACTAAGAGCCAGGCCCCCTTGGTGTGCTGCTGGAGTCTCGAGTCCTCTGGAAAAGAACACTGGATTTTGAATTCTGAACATCTAGTTCAAGCCCCCCCCCCATATTTAATAACTGTTCTTGGGCAAGTCAATTGCTCTGGCCTCTAAAATGAGAGGTTGGACCAGCTGACCTCTGAGATCATTGAGGAAACAATTCTTCATCCTCTTCACCCTTCATCATTCTCTCTTCATCCCTAAGAAAACAGGAAAACGCTTTGATCCCTGTCTTTGCTCTGCGTTTAGACTAGATGGACTTTAGTGTGAATCAGCTCTCTGAGCCTGGGGATTTTTAGCCTTTTATCTCTTAATTGTGGACAGAAAGATTCTGTTCCCGGTAGAGCAATTACAGGCATCAGTTGGTAGTTGGATAAGTTTTTTATTTTTCTTGGGGTGGGTGGGGGGGCAGCTGAAATTACAACTCTGTTGCCAAAATTGGCCCCTTTGGACCACCTAGAATGTGTCCATGGCCAGCCACGGGTCTTTCTGCCTCTGGTAATAAGAGTAAATGTGTACTCTTGTTGGGTACGTGTGTGTGTGTGTGTGTGTGTGTGTGTGTGTGTGTGTGTGTGTGTGTTGTCTCTTCCCTTGCTCTCAGATTCTGGCCTCCCTTCAGTTACCAGAACATCCAACAAGAGCAGCAAACCTTTTCCCCATGCCCCGCCCCCCCCCTTCTAATTGGCTGCTTCTCTGTAGGAGTCTGAGAAATTAGAGAACCCAGCTCTTTGTTCAAATAGTGTGTAAATTGAGTCCAAATGACGGCCCGAGGGCCTCCCCTCCTTTAGGTAGCAGTTTTTGCAAGATGGGGGAGGGGAACTTTTGTGCACCTCCTCTTTCTCTGTGCTTGTGTTCCAGATTGCTGAGGTTGCTGTAAGGCCGGCCTCCAGATAAGGGCAATGGCCTTCTCCTGCAGCATTATTTGCTCCTATTTTTCTTTGTGAATGTGCAGCATCGCTGCTACCCTGAAGACTCCGTTGGGTTTTGTGGGCTGGCCTAGGAGCCTAACCACAATTTCTAATATTTCTAAGGACAAATATTCCCAGTTTCAAACTTCAGCAAATATCTCTTAACTCCACTTTTGTACGGTTTAGAGCCCCGTGGGACCCATGTTCCCCTCCCAGTGCAGTTGAAGCATGGTGTTAGAATCAATCAGTGAATGAGTGCTTATTCGCCTGAATGTGTCAGGGTGCCTGGTAAACAGGAGAGAGCCCCTACATGGCCCTTCCAGGAGAACAGCCACAGGGGAAGGGGGCTGGGGCATTCACACTTGTTCTCTGAGAAGGTGACAGGCAGGTCAGAGACACGAGGGTCAGAGATCGGCAAAGCCCCCCTTCTCAACTTTCCAAGCCCAGGACCCAAACTTCAGCAATAACTGCCTCTTGGGACCATTTAGTCTCAGCTTGGCCATTCAGTCTGGCCACCCTTCTCCAATCCGCTCTCACCACAGCTGCCAAAATTGATTTTCCTAGAACAGAGATCTGATCACTGCATCACCCCCCTACTCAAAAAATTACTGGGGCTCCCTTTGGCCTCTGGAGTCCAATGCAAACTCCTTAGCCTGGCATCTAACGCCTTTCCCAACCTGGCTTCCACCCAACTTTCTATACTTATGTCACATTACTCCCTTTCACACCACTCTCTTTTCCGGCCAAATGGGCTGGCTAGCTGTTTCCTGTACACAGTGTTCTATTCCACAGGCTGGCTGGCTGTCTCTCATGTCTGGAATGTACTCCCTCTTCACCTAGAGTCATCAGCTCCCCTCAAGTGAAACTCAGTGGGGCCACCTCCTATGCAAGGCTATTTTGGACATATTTTGTATTTATTTATCTAGGGATAGGGATGTCCAAGCAGATATCTCCTGTTGATAGAGATGATAGGGCATGATGCAAAGGAAAGAATGCTGAATTTGGAGTCTGGGGGCTTCACCTCTGCAGGCCTCAGTTTTTCATTGCCAGAATGAGAGGGTTGAATGAGGTGACCTCTTCAGTCCCTTTCAGATCTAGAGCCAGCACCCTGAAAGGTGTACCAAGAGAGCTAACTAACCCTGTTCAACAGCATCAGGATGCGGCAGAGACCGAGTTCACCAGAAATATTTGCTGCTGTGCTAGCTAGCATTCTTCTTCTGACTCGGCTTCTGACTTATCGGACTTTCCCACTGTCTCAGCTACCTTCTCACCCAGGTACACAGCCTTCCAGCCCTGTGGCTCCCTTCACTCATTAGGGAGCTTCTTCTGCAACTTCCATTTGGAGGAAGGCAGCTGCCCCATTGGATTAGAAGGTCCTTGAGATCAGGGACTGTCTTTCTTTCTGCTTGTACCTATATACAAGTGCTTAGAAAAGTACCTAATACACAGTGAGCACTCAGTAAATGCTTCTTCACTTGACTTGGCTTGATGAAGGAGACTCAGATCAAGGAGAAGTCCCGCAGGTGCTCCTGTGTGGTCTAAGCCAGGAGTGGGAAACTTTTGACCTTGTGGCCAAACATGTGGCCCTCTATGTCCTCAAGTGTGGCCCTTTGACTGAATCCAAACTTCACAGAACAAATCCCCTTAATAAAAGGATTTGTTCTGTAAAACTGGGATTCAGTCAAAAGGCTATACCCAAGGACCTTTAGAAGGCTACACGTGGTCTTGAGGCTGTAGGTTCCTCATCCTGGTCTAAAACATGGCCAAGCCTCTTGGAAGAAATCTCGAGTCACTCAAAAGAGTTGGCCTGCCCATCTACACAGGAAAAGATCAAGTGGATGAAACATTTCTGTTGCCTGGATTATGCCATCCAGTTGGATGCTTGACCTCAGTGTAGATATCTGGGACAGGCAGTCTAAATGGACAGTGAGGTGGGCCCCAAATTTAAACAGCAGTAGGAGAGCAGGCTGGATTGCAAAGCTCTCTTAATGACCTTTAGCTTCTCCTAGAAATTAAGACTCATCTTTCTAATACCAGTATTCTACCAGTGTATGTATGTATGTATGTATATATGCATATATATACATATACACACACATATATGTGTATATATATATATATATATACATATATGTGTGTGTGTGTGTGTCTGGGAGACCTCTGAAGAACTTGAAGGGAATATCACATAAAGGGTGTTAGAAAGGCCCATGGTGGGTGTAAATAGGCTGTAACATATAATAATAGCTAATAGCTAACATTTATTTATAGAGTGTTTACTATGTGCCGGGCACTGTGCTTTATAATTAATTATCTCATTTAATCTTCATGACAACCCTGGGAGGTAGGGGCTATTATTATCCTCATTTTACAGATGAAGAAACTGAGGCAGACAAGTGAAGTGACCTGCCCAGGGTCACACAGGCAGTGTCTGAGGTCAGATTTGAACTTAGGACTTTCTGACTCCAGGCCCAGAGCTCTGTGTAGAGCAGAACAGAAATAAAGGATATCACCAGAAAAAAGATGGACTGTGATAGGGCCAGGAGGAATGGATAGACAACCTAGGTGCTCCACTGGCATTCTTGTGTGTCCGGAGAAAGAGAGCATAGGCTTCAGCACATTAAGTGGAAATCCTGTGGCAGACTTATGGGAGGACGTGGGCAGGAGCTGCGTGGGCCTGAATTATGTGACAATCTTCATCTTTGGAGGGAATTTCCAAATTGAGAAGGTTGCAGATCCATCGCAGTGTTTGAGTGTACCAGTTGCACACCCAGGAGAATGTGTGCCACTGCTTGAGGACATAGCTTGTTCCGTTCTTTGTTTCTGTATCCCTCGTGCCTAGCACTGTGCCTGATGTGCAGTAGGAACTTCAGCGATGTTTGTGGGATTGAATTGAATTCTGTAGGTCCTCTGAGTAAAGACTCTGCTTCTTGACTATACCTTCTCTGTTCTCTCGTCATTACTTCATGGTAATGAACTTGGCCAGGAGGCAGAGGTGAGGAGAGAGGGAATTTTAGGCATGGGGGACTTTTTGTTGCTGTTGTTCTGTCATTTCAGTTGTGTCTGATTCTCTGTGACGTCATTTGAGGTTTTCTTGGCAAAAATACTAGAGTCGTTTACCATTTCCTTCTCCAGCTCATTTTACAGATAAGGAAACTGAGGCCAACAGGGTGAAGTGACTTGCCCAGGGTCACATAGCTAGTAAGTATCTGAGGCTAGATTGGAATTCAGGAAGATGAGTCTTCCTGATTGACTGAGGCTAGGTCCTCTGTCCTCTACAGTGCCACCTAGTGGCCCATAGGGGTTAGTCAGTGTTAAAACAGAGATGAGAGATATAATTGGGGGGTGGGGTATAACAGAGTGTGACCCCACATTTGAGTGCCACATGAGAATGGCCATGGAATGCGGATGAGATGACAAGTTGGGGCCAGGTTGCAAAGGACTTTCAGAGCTAAAGAGAGGAGTTGCTATTTACTCTCAGAGGCAATAGGGAGCCCCTGCATTTAACTGAGTAGAGGAGAGACATAGTCAGATCTGCAATTAAGGAAAATTACTTTGGAAATAAGATAGAATGGAGTGGGGAGAGATGAGACAGAGAGACCAATTAGGAGACTTTTGCACAATAATAAATGATGGGGGCTTGAAGAAAGGGTGTCTGTTTGAATAGAGAGGAGGGATGGGAAATGAAATCCATTGTGAAGCAGATAGAATCTTTATCAAATAGCTTGCCTTTCTCAAGAAGGGGGGAGGGGAGGGAGGAAGAGAATTTGGAACTCAAAATTTAAAAAAAACAAATGTTCAAAATCGTTTTTACATGTAATTGGAAAAATAAAATAAAATCTAGAAATCCATTGTGAAGGTACCAATGGTAAGATTTGGCAACTGATTGGTTTGAAGGAGTTAGAGGAATTGAGGGTGTGAACCCCCAAAACCCCACAAATCCCAATTTTGAAACAGAGTCTGTTTTAAGAAAGAGACAAACGAAATTAGGGTGCATGTGTCCATGGTTTAATTTCTCTCACACTGGCTTGACATGCAAAACTGGGCCCCCTAAGGGGGGTGGTTCAGAAGTGGCTCAATTTAGAATTTGGGGGTACATGGTTATATGCCCTTCGAAGTAGTGTTCCCAAGGGGTGCCAATCAACTCTGGTCGACATGCTGGGAGGTGGGCTATGTTAAAATGAGGTCTTGAGGACGTGACTTAGGTCACTTAATCCTGATCAAAGAGACATCAATTTCCATGTCACCTTTCTTGACACTAGGGAGGAATCAACATTTTCCCAGACCTGTCAGGGCAACATAATGAGCAGGAATAGACCCATTTAGATTAAGTTCTTCTGAAGAAGGACTGAACTTTGAAAGAAAGGGGGATGGGGAATTTTTCACAAAAGAAATGCCAAGGTTACAATTCTGAGAGACCGGGAAGGATGGTGGTACCTTCGACAGAAATAGGGAAGTTGTTTTGGATGTGTTGAATTTGAGATGTCTTTGGCACATCCACATTGAAATATCCTATGGGCAGTTGGTGATGTGGGACCTAATAGCTCAGCCCATTCTTTTACTTTGTAGATAGGCACAGAAATGATAGCAGAGCCAGGGGAGCTAATGAGGTCACTGAAGAGTTTAGAGAGAGAGAAGAGTAGAAGGCCTAGGAGAGAGACTTGGGGAAGCCTTGCATTAGGGGGTGGGCTGTGGATGATGAGCCAGCCAGCCCTGATGGCGTGAAAGCCTCAGCAGGGTCTATCTGGCCCCCACAGAACAAAGAGGCGGCATTGTACTAGGTGCTTGAGGTATGTTAATGAAGAGGTTGGCCCTTGCCCCTGAAGACACATTAGGATGGCTAAGATAAATAAGCCCATAATTAACATGTCCTCTGAGCAGCTTTAGCAGATCTACTTCTTTCCCACGCTTGTCACATTCTTCCTGTTGTTCTATGCTGCCGAGTAAATATTCAGACCTGAAGTATGATTAGGGCCTTTTAGGAACTGCTAGTGTGAGGAATCTTGGGCCCTTGGGCATGACTAGGTCTCAGCCACAGTTAATCATGTGCTGGCAGGAATTGATTAGGTTGTGTTTGTTAGTCATTTCAGGTGTGGAGGGATGTTTTCCCCAGCTCCGTTGTGAACTCTTTTGGGGGGCAGGGAAGCAGCACAGCATCAAAACCTGGCTGGGCTGCATCCTGGCTTCCTAAACTGGCCTCGGAGTCCTGGTTCTGCCCCATACTACCTTTGGGATCTTGGCCAAGTCACTGGGCCCCAGGTGAACTCTCTGAAACCTAGGAGCTGCTGCCATGTCCCCTTTGCCTTTTTGTCCCCCAGTGGAACAGTTTAGAAAGAGAAGAGACAACTGTTTTGTTTAAAAAAATAAAGGGGGAAAGTGACTTGGCTAAGGTCTCATAACAAGTTAGCCAAAATTAGTGGCAGAACCCTTCTACTCCTTTTTTTTTTTGAGGGGGGGTAGGCAGGGCAATTGGGGTTAAGTGACTTGCCCAAGGTCACACAGCTAGTGTGTCAAGTGTCTGAGGGCAGATTTGAACTCAGGTCCTCCTGACTCCAGGGCCAGTGCTTTGTGCTTTACTCACTGAACCACCTAGCTGCCCCCAGAACCCTTCTACTCCTAGTAATGCCACCTTTTTGAGCAGTTGAGCCAGATTGTTGGCCCATACTGATGCTGTGGTCAGTTGTCATCCTCTGTGGAATGAGGGAGGGAGCTAACTAAATTGAAGGGGAGGGATTCAATCTCTTCAGAGCCTAATTCCCTGACTTTCCTTGTTTAGCTTTCTTTATTCCTCATAACCTGTTGTCAGGCCAAGTCTTCTACCCTGTACTTCTGCAGTTGATTTTTGGGATGGGGGTTTTCTCTCATTGATTTATATGGGTATTGACCTAATACTGTGCCTGCCACATAGTAGGTGCTTAATAAATACTTGTGGATCGATGGGTCATTATCTTCTAATTGGATTGGAGGCCTAGCATATAGAGAATAATGCTTCCAGGGGGACCAGTAAGGGTGAGGGTGGAGGGGGGGAAGGAGAGAAAGGAGGGGGGAAGGAAGGGAGAGAAAGGAGGAGGGGGGAGAGAGGAGGAGAGGAAGGGGAGGGGTGGAGAGCAGAGCTATTTGTCTTTTTGCAATCCCTTAATACAGTGCAATGAGGACATGTTGATTCTCCTCAGGAACAACTGTCACTGTCTCCAAACAAAATGGTCTGTTGGCTCAGGGTTTTGTAGGAGGTGAATCTTCTTACTTATTTCTTAGTAATAACCAGGAAGAGGTGCAGGTAGATCCATCATATAATTGCTATGGCTAGAACTTAGAGGAATGGCGAGCCTCCAGCAGCTTTGGCTATTCTGATGGCTGCTTGGGGAATATTAATGCAATTCAAGGGAACAAGAGCGTAGTAAACACCTACTGTGTTCCTGGCACTGTGGGAAAGCCACAGAGCTCATAACATGACACATTCCTTGCCTTCCCAGGGTTCATGACTGAACTGGGGAGATGACTTAGTCAAAGTGAACCAATTAGAGGCCAATGTAAGGACCCAGGCTATGAATAAGGGAAGTCAGAAAGGGGAAAGGAAGCCCAAGTGTACTCCAGCAGGCAGCAGGGCAGTAGTAAGAGCATCTACTTGGAAGGCAGGAAGCTTGGGGTCTAGCCCCAACTCTGCTATTAGCTTTCCGCCCTGCTCTTAGTTGTGGGCAACACACATGCATGGGTCTTTGATTACTCATCCAATCCAGTCCAGTCTAATATTATAAATTAAGACAGGCACTGGCGATGTAAAGATGAAGGAAAAACAGTCCCACCCCTCAGTGAGCTTATGTTCAGTATGTATGGAGAATTTGAGGTGGGAGAAAGTACTAACAAGGAGGTGGCTTTGGAGAGGTTTCCTGGAGGAGGCGGCACCTGGATGGAGTCTTTTAGGAAGCTAAGGATTTTAAGAGGTAAATGTGGGCAAGGTGGCCATCCTAGGCATGGAGGACAGCCTGAGCAAAGGCATGGAGATAAGACTGTTGCCTTTGGGGTAGTAGCAATGAAGTCAGTTTGGCTAAAGCAAAGGGTGGACATGAATCAGGCTGAAGGCAGGAACCAGATTGTGAAAGGCTTGAAAGGCCAAGTTGAGGAGTTTTTATTTTATCCTCTATGCAGCCACTCAAAGTTGTTGAGCCCCTGCTCAACATGGCATGGGTAAACTTGTGATTTAGGGAGATGGTTTTGGCATCTTTGTGGAAGATGCATGGGGGAGCAAGCAGACAAGGAGATCAGTTAAGAAGCTGCTGCATTAGGCCATACTGTAAAGGCAATAGTGGCTGAATTAGGTGCCATTCATCACTGAGCCTCAGTTTCCCCACTTGTAAAGTTGAGATAATAATAGCACTTCTTAAAGGACTGTTATAATGCTATGGGTCAGCTTCTGTGCTCCTCCTGCTATCATTACACCTATGACTGTGTGAGTGGAAAGAGATGAGAGATGTAAGAGGTATTGTGGAGGCGACAAGATATGGTAACTCATTTCTTATAGCAGAGGAGGGATTGAGTGCTTATCAGGATACAATTAATACACAAGAAAGACAGTTCCTACTCTCCAGGAGTCTTCCCTCCATACACTGTAAGCTCTTTGAGGGTTGGAATTCTTTCTTTTTCCCTGTATCCCTAGAACTTAGCAGAGTGCTAAAGTAGGTGCTGCCTAAATGTTTATTGTATTAAACTTAAAATCACAGGACCATAGAATTTGAAAGTTGGAAGGGACCTTAATGACCGTCTGGTCCAGCTCATACTCAGAAGGAATCCCCACTATAACATATGTGATAAGCTGACATCAGGCCTCTGCTTGAAAAGCTTCAGGAATGGAGAACCCATCACCTCTAAGGGCAGCCTGTTCCCCTTTTTGTTGTTCAGTTGTTTCATTTGGATTTTTCCTGACCCCATTTGGGGTTTTCTTGGCAAAGATACTGGAGTGGTTTGCCATTTCCTTCTCCATCTCATTTTACAGATGAGGAAACTGAGGCAAACAGGGTGAAGTGACTTGCCCAGAGTCACACAGCTAGTAAATGTCGGAGGCCTGATTTGAACTCGGGAAGATGAGCCTTCCTGATTGGCTGAGGATCAATGCTCTATCTGCTGTGGTGCCACCTAGCTTCTATTCCCCTTTTGGACAGCTCCAGTTGTTAGGAGGTTTTTCCTAACATATTTTTTTAATTAGATTTTTTATTTTTAGTTTAGAACACTTAGTTTTACATGTTCTTTAGTTTCAAATTTTCTTCCCTTCCCTCCCCCTCCCCCCCAAGACTGCATGCAGTCCGATATAGATTCTACATAAACCTTCGCATTAAACTTATTTACACAATAGTCAAGTTGCAAAGAAGAATTTTCCTAACATATTGCTACTGGTTCTGCCCTCACGGCTAAACAAAAAAAAAGTCTTATCTCTCCTTCTTGTGATTGTCCTTCAAGTCCTTGAAAGCAGCTATCTTATTCCCCCTGAGTCTAGCTAATTCTTATGTTACAGTGACCCGAGGCCCTTCACCATCCTGGTTACCTTCTTCTGAATGCTCTCCAGTTTATCTATCTATCTATCTGGAAAGAGGACAGTGGATCTAGTACCTCCTTATTCCTAGATGCGGGACTTCTCTTGATGGAGCCCAAGATTGCTTTAGCTCAGGGGTGGGGAACTTGTTACCTTGAGGCTACAGGTAGGTGGCCTTCTAGGTCCTCAGGTGTGGCCTTCTGACTGAGTTGAAGTTTTACCAAACAAATCCTTTTATTAAGGGGATTTGTTCTGTAAAGTTTGGATTCAGTCAAGGGGCCACAAAAGGCTGCAGGTTCCCCACCCCTGGGTAGCGTTTGTGGTCACCATATCACACAGCTGACTCATATAAAGCTTGAAGCAAGGTGCTGTCTAACCAGGCCTTTCCTATCTTCTAACTGTGAAATTGATTCATTGAACCTGAGTGTAAGATCTGAAATTTATCCTTTTCTGAATGTCATCTTATTAGACTCAGGCCAAGCCTGATGAGATGTTTTGGGATCCTGGCTTTGTCATCCATTGGATTAGCCCTCCCAGTTTATTGTCATCTGCAGTTTTGATGAGCCAGTTGTATTTGCCTTTATCCAGGGCCAAGCATAGATCCTGGCAAGTTCACATTGAATGACTATCGACTTCTTTGAGACTGGCCATTCAAACAGTTCTGAATCCATCTAATTGTATTAGGAAGCAGCCAGGGGGCGCCATAGTACACAGAGCTCTGGGCTTGGAGTCAGGAAGACCATGGCCTCAGGCACTCATCAGCTGTGTGACCCTGGGCAAATCACTTCACCACTGCCTGCCTCAGTTTCCTTCTCTGAAAAATACAGATCTTAGGGTTGTTGTCAGGATCACATGAGATAATGTTTTCTAGTTTTTGTTATTATTGTTGTTGTTCTATTATTGTCTAGTATATATCTTTTCCACAAAAAGTAGTATGAAATGCTTTGCTAAAATCTAAATAAACTATAGAACAGTTTATTTTCCTCTGATCTTTCAGTTTAGGATCTGTCACAAAAAGGAAATTAAGTTTGTCTGGCAGGACTTGTTCTTGATAAAGCTGTGCCTGTTCTTTTTCATTTTATTTTGTTATTTTGAACTTGAAACGTAAAAAATTCCATTTCTGAACACAAAAAGAAGACTGTATATGAAGCCATGAGTCTCATTTTATACCATTCATTTGAAAAGTATATACTATGGCCTAAAATAGGTGTTTAATGAATGTTGATTTGATATTATTTTCAACTCTGTGCTACTTGTCTTTACTTTCTTTGGTTCTCCTCTGGGCATTTACAAAAATGGCCCTCTTTTTTGGCAGGGTGGGGGTGGGGGGGAGAATCAGTATTACTACTTCTCTCCCCATAAAAAAGACAAACATTTTAACAAATAAACAGTTAAACAAAACAGATTTAAACAGTGGCCATGGCCAGAAATGTATACTTCTTTCTGCACCTTGAGTCCATCACCTTTCTTTCAGAAGGTGAATACCATACTCCATCATATGTCCTCTAGAGACATGGTCATTGTATTGATCAGAGTCCCTAACTCTTTCAAAATTGTTTTTCTTTACACTATTGATGTCCTTTCACAAATTGTTCTCCTGATTCTGATCACTTCACTCTCTAACAGTTCATACTACTAAGTATTATCTCTAATGGTCTCTTTCATCATTGCTAAAAAGGGCATATAATATTCCATTACATTTATATACCACATTTTGTTTAGTTAATCTCCAATTTATGGGTACCACCTTATATTCTAGTTCTTTGCTTTCTTTTTCTTTTTTCAATCCCCCCTTTTGGAATCAAGAAGTTTGTTTTGCTTGTGGTTATACCCTCCCCTATGTTATCCTCCCTCTTAGCACCTTCCCTCCTAATCCTGACTTATTTCCCTGATGAATTTTGTGTATTTCTCTTTGAATGTGTTGAACCCACCTTTGTCCATTTCAGAGAAGAGTGAGGTTTATCTGATATCCCTATCCCTTCCATCATGTTTGTATATTCTCTCATGCCCTAATTATAAGAAAGTACAAGTTCTACTCCCTTCTTCTGCCTTTCTATACTAGTGTACTTCTTTAATCTTCTTCATCGCCACACTAAACATTCAGAACAGAACCAATCCATCCCCAGGACTTTTTTTTCCCTTTAACTCCTTCAGTTCTGAAGGAATACTTGTTTCTTCTCTTTTAGAGTATTAGCACTACATCATCATGCAGCCCCTTCTAATTGTTCAATCAAATTTACCTTTGTAGGTATCTCTTGACTATTAAGTTTGTATTTCAGAATTTCTACTCAACTCTCGTCTTTTCATCATAAATGCTTGAGAATTTAATATTCCGTTAAAGGTCCGTTCACTGTCCTGCCCCTCACCCCAGCAGGATCACACTAAACTGTGCGTTTTTTTAAAAAATTCTTGATTGTAAAGCCTTTGATTCCAAAGTCTCTGTAAAGTATTTAATTACAAGGTCTCCTCTTATTTAGAGTAGAAGCTGCCAGGTCTTATACAATCCTAGCCATTGTTTCTGAGTACTTAAACTGCTTTTTTCTGGATGCTTGTAGTTTTATATATATATATATATATATATATGTGTGTGTGTGTGTGTGTGTGTGTGTGTGTGTGTGTGTGTGTGTGTGTGTATGTATATATGTGTGTGTGTATGTGTATAAAATTTGATGTGGAAGGTCTAGATTTTTCTGTGTGACATCCTTCCACTCCCCAACCTCCTTAAGCTAGTTCAGGTCCTTCCTGACTCCTTAGTTTATTGTCCCTGATAACCTGGAGTATGGAAAAGTATTCCTTCAGTTCCTTCACCTAATTTGCGAGGAGGGAACTGTGGCAGAAATATAAATATTGGACACTATATATAAGTCACTGCAAAATTTCCCTCCTGTTCATACTGATTGACATTCTCAGCCTTGTTGTTTGTGTTTACAACTTCCAAAGCATTTTCTGAAGACCTCTGACAGCTTCTGTTGCCCTCAACAGCCACTCACAGCCAACCTCTCACTTGTTTCATCAATCAGTTTTGCTTACCAATTGGTTCTTCAATTTGTTTCACTTACCAATTTGTTTTCTCTAACTTGCTTTGTTAACTACATTCTCCTTTTCCTTATCTTCAATCTTCAAGTCCTTATTCCTTAAGATCTTTAATCATGCTCATTCTTCTTCAGTCTTCTCTCATAGTTGTCCAGCAGTAGAAACTGGACCTGATAACTATTCTACTTCAGATTCTTCCAAATATGTTTTTGCTGTATTCAGTGATTGACTTCTAGTCCAAACCTCTCCAAATCACCATCGGAATTTCCTTCTTTTTATTATTCAACTCAAATCTTCTTTTCCTACTCCTTTTCTAGTTACTTTCTTCCCTAGAAGCTGGAAATAGAATTCAGTTTACCTTTAATTCAGGATCTTATTACCTCTTACCTAGTCTAGGTTTCAATAGTCTATTGAAATAACCTCCTAATTAGTCTCCTTGCTTCCAGACTCTCCTTGCCCCCTCTTTAATCCATCCTCCACACAGCTCCCAAATTGATATTCCTAAGTCACAAGTCTGTCCATGTACCTCTGCCTAAAATGACTTCCTGTTACCTCCAGAATAAAATCCGAACTCAACTTGACATTTAAAATGCTTTACAATCTGGCTTCCACCTACCTTTGAAGACCAATTCAATGGTACTTTTCTTTTTACTCTGTTCAAGACGAAGTGGCCTAGTAGATAGTACCAGAAATTGACATGTCATCTCTCTCCTCCATGCTTTTGCCCATGCCTGGAATGTACTCTCCCTTACATTTTTCTCTTCAAATGCCTGGCCTCATTCAAGCCTCAGCTCACATATCGCCTCATTACAAGATGCCTTTCCTGATACCCCTAGTTGCTCTCTCTTTTCTGAAATTGTTTTGTATATGCTTCTTTGTGTACATGTTGTGTTTTCCCAGCAGAATGTAAGCTGTTTGAGAACAAGGACTGTTTTTGGTTTTGTTTTTGTCTTTGCTTCCCTAGGAGCTATCATAGTGCCAGACACATAGCAGATGCTTAATACATGCCTGTTGAATTAAGGTTGTGTGGAACTTCCCTGCTCAAAAACCTTACATGACTTCCCATTGACTATGGGACAAAAGACAAATTTCTTAGTCTGGATTTTCAGATTTATTTCTCTTTAGTCCTCTTTGTATCATGACATTCTATCCAAACTGGCCTGCTAGCTATCCCCCAAGCTCCCTGTTCTATCTTTTGGATCCATATATTTGCAGGAGCTTGAAATATATTCCCCCACCTCTCATCTCTGCCATTCAGCTTGGTTGCCTGAAGCCTTCCTTGTTTTCTCTCAGTTGTTACTACTTTCTCCCTCCTCAAATGATCCTGCATTTCCTTCTGTATACATGTTGTATCCCCCTAGTGGAATATAAGTTCCTTGAGGGTAGTGACTGGTTGTCTTTGCAGAACCTCATACCTTGCACATAGCAGGTATTCAGAAAGTATTTGTTGAATTGAATTGAATGGAATTGTAATAGTCTTTGAAGTATGGGTAGGTTTGAATGGGCAGAGGAGACCAAGGAGGAAATGACAGGCAGAGGGAACTGTGGGAACCATGGGTATGGGAGGCTCTAAGGTTGGATGAATTAGATGGCGCTCAATCATGGAGGACATTGGATGCCTGATTGAAGAACTGGAACTATATCCTGGAGATAATGGGGAGTCATTGTTCTTTCACTGAGGGAGTGATATGATGAAAGTGGTGTTTTAAACAAATTAGTCTGGCAGGGGTGTCCAGGATGAATTGGAAGGGGGGAAGTGACTGCAGGCATGGAGATCAGCTAGGCTATGGCATTTGTCCAGGTGTGAAGTAATCAGGGCATGTCCTAGGATTGTGGCAATAGGAATGGAGAGAGAGGGCTGAATTGAAGACACATTTTGAAGGAAAAATCAACAGAAGCAAAATGGGCTGTTGGCTTAAAGCCTTCCAGGAAGCGATCTTTCTTCCTTTGTAATAATGATGAAGAAATGCAGGCGGACCCATTATGTAATTGCTGGCTATGACTAGAATTTAAAGCTTAAACAATTCTCCAGGAGCTTTGGCTACTGTGGCTGATGTTTGATTGGACAAAAGTAGAGTGTGTACCTACTGTAAGCCCGGCACTTATGAAAGGAGGTCATGACACTGTCCTCAAGGGGTTTGCAGTCTAATTAGGGAGATAACTTATAGATATAAAACTATCAGAGATCAGGAAAATACAGAAGAGAATAAAGTTTATATATGTATAATGTTTATAATTATAATGATGTTTATAATAATAATGTTATATATGTATACATAAAGTATATATATATGTGTATATATATATACATATATATATGTAATATATGTTTATTATAGGTATCGGATCAGAAGGGTCCTTTGAGGTCATCTAGTCCAACCTGTACCTAAGCCTAAATCCCTGTTCTTATTCTTTGGACAAGTAGTTATTTAGTCTTACTTAAGGACCTCAGGTAGTACGGATCCTCCTCCCTCCTGAGGCAGCTCTAATCAGTATTAAGTTTTCATCACAAATTGAGTCAAAATCTGCCTCCCAGCAACACCTGCCCTGCAGGCTAGAGGGGGAAAGTCTTCTTCCTTATCCATGTGACAGCCCTTGAAATACTGGAAGTCACTTCTAGTTCCCCCACCCTTTTACCAGGTTTCTCTTCTCCAGGTTAAACATCTGTATTCCTTCAATCAAACCTTGTATGTCTTGGTCTCTCGTCTGCTTGTCATCCTCCCCTTCCTCTGCAAATGCTCTTCTTTTTCAGCATTGTTCCTAAAATATGCCCCACACAGAACATGATACTTCAGATGTAGTTTGCTCATGCCAGTATATGGTACAACTAGCACATAATACATTCGGAATAGTATATTTTTCTTAATGAAGGCTGTGGAATGCTTTGGTCCTGTCTCATGCTGTTGATTCATATTGTCCTTGTGGTCCTCTAAAATTCCCTAGATCTTTATCACAGAAATTGTTGTCTGTCCATTCATCTTCCATCTTGGACTTCACTTTTTTTGAACCTCACTGTAAGATTTTATACTGATCTTATTGTATTTCATCTTACTAACTTCTTCCTGTTGTTTTAACATTCTGCGATGTCGTCTTGCCAGTGTCTGAGCTCTCCCTTCCCACTTCATGTCATCTGTAGATTTGAAAAACATGTCACCTATACCTTTATCTGTGGTAGTCTTAAAAACATTGACTGCCCTTTCAAAGCTACAGGTGGAACTTATTATCTCCTTAAAAAGAAAACCAAGCTAGACATAATGAAGACCTACAGTAACATCCACATTTCTCTGTTCTCCTATGTATATGGAAATACCCACTTTGGGGGGGGGCACTGTTAAATTGAATATAGAAATAAAAAATTTTAAAATGTTGAAGGTCATAGGGCAGCTAGGGATGTTCCTCCAAATTGGCATCAGTTCATTAGTGGGTACTCTTTGGATTTACTTATTCAGCTGGTTCTGAATCTTTATAACTGTACTATCATCTAGCCCCCATCGCTCCATCTCTCCATACTGAAGTCAGTGTATATTCCTGACAAGGGAATTTCCTTTCATCTCTCAGTTATAGTAATCCTACTAAAAGACAAAAGGAAGTTAATCTTATATCACTGTTTTTAGTGAAGTCATGCAGGCTTTTAGTGTTCATCACTTCCCTTTAAAAATATACTCTAATATTTTGGCAGAAATCAAACTCAAAGCTCTAGGCTTATAGACTGTGTGGGGCTTCACTCTCTTTGTTTTTTCGAAAGTTCATATCTCCCGTCCTATGTTATCTTTCCCATGGACCACATTTTTTTTCTGAGATCTCTGACAGTAGCTCAGCAATCACATTTCTAATTCTTTCAGTGCCCTGGGATGCAAGCCATTTAGGCCCCTAGTGACTTGAACTAATGGAAGGTAGCTGGGTCCTCTTTTACAGTCTCTTGGATTTCAAGTCCCCCTTTAAATCATTATCATCTTGGGTTTCAATTCCCCTTTAACCTTTTTCTGCTGTAGTCTTCTCAGTCCTGAGATCATTCTCCTTGGTGGAAAAAGCAGAAGTAACATAAAAGTTGAGTACTTCTATATTCTCTCCATAATCCTGAATCATACCTTCATAGGCCCCAAGCAGCAGTCCCCCTATCCCCTTTTTAATCATCTTCATATTCCCTTTCAACATATCTTTAAAAGACCCATTCTGTTGTCCTCATTGTATATTCATTGATGCACCTGCTTCATTTTGAGGAGAGTGAGTGGAGTAGAAACACTCTTAAAAGTTATGCATGATAACAGATTAGAACTGTAGCAAAGAGAGATAATCCCAAACTGTGTGTGATCTAACAATAATTTGATTTTAGAATGTATTTAGTACCTAGCTCAGTGTCTTGCATATAGTGGGTAGAGAGCTCAATTGTATCTTCATTAGACTCATATGCATCCATTTATCAAGTGTTTTCCATGTACTGGATGCAGTGGGAGACTCTAGAGACAATACAAAGTTTAATTGTCTGTGGAGTTTACTGCAGTATAGTAGGGGGGTAAGAAGTAAACACAGATAACTATGGTAACAATCATATACACTAGTATATGATTGCTGCATTGGGGAATTGAAATCCATAATGCTATGTAAGATACAAGATAGAAAAGCCTGGTAACCTAAGGAAAAGCTTCCAGAATGAGGTGGTATTGGAGATGGGTTTTACAGAATGAGTATGAACTCATTGGGAAAAGAGGAGGAAGAAGGACATTCTAAACAAAGAAAAGCATGAACAAAGGTATGGCAGTAGAAGAGAAGAAGCTATGTTTGGTAGGGGGTGACTAGTCCAATTTGGCTGGAGTGCAGAATGCTTAGAGGAGAGTAAGATGAAAAAATTCTAGAAAGGCAGGAGTAAATGAGAGAGGAAAAGGTATATAGGGAGGAGAAAAGAGCCTAAACAGAGCTCTGGCCAACAACAACAAATGTTTGCACTTCTAAAGAGGGCTACCTCTGCTACTTAATAGGAGGGAAATGATGGAATTTCAGACAAAGTCACATTGATATGTGACTGTTTAGTTGTACATGTTCCAATTTGGCACATCCCATGTAGAACCTCTGGCTCCGACAACTGGCATCTTTCTAGATAGATAGGGATCAAGACGTGTTCCCCCACTGTATATTTTTGCCTACTTGTTAGAAGCTGCCATCCAAAGGGGAAGGACTTTGCAGGAATACACACAGGAGACTAGGGCCAGGAGGAGGATCCTGGGATGTGGTGTTAAAAAAAAAAAACAACTTGAAGTGGAGGAGAGCTGTGAGTGAGACAATATTAAAGTTTTACTTTTGGTAATGGGAATTTTACTCCTTCAGTTCTGCTGAAATGCCAGCTGCCCCTAAGCATCTTTAATATTACTTTGGGACTTCTCTGACTGGCTTCTCCCTTAGGCCCCAGGTAGCCCATTGTTGGAACAACCTCATCATCCTGTGAGATCTCAAAAGCCTAGGTCCTCTCCCTCCTCACCACCCTCTGCCTCTCTGGAGTATGAGGCCATGAACTCCATACTTCCATTTAAGGAGGGAAGTTAGCTCAGAATATCTACTTATTCCTCCACCTGACTATACTACTTTGAGACTTCTCCATCATGCCTCCATGTCCTCCATTTTTTAGTTTCTTTTGTGTCTTGTCTTCCCTCATTCAAGTTTAAGCTCTTTGAGGGCAGGGATTACCTTTATTTTTTCATATTTGTATCCCCAGCACTTAGCATAGTGCTGGCACATAGTAGATGCTTAATAAATATTTATTGACTATTAATCTCCCGTTTTGTTTCCTCTCTGTAACTTCGGAAGATTGAGGGTCAGAGTGGCTGGAGACTTTCCTTGCTTTTGATTTCAAGTCCAAGGGAAGTATGGCATACAAAAATACCCTACTTTAATTCTTGATATTTTAAAAGGGCACATTTTATGAAGCCATTTTTATAGAAAAAAATGGAAAAATAACAGCATTTTCTTGTCATTTGTCCAGAAAGAGGCCAGTTGGTTTGTAAACCATTTGACATAAAGTTATGGTTCGTATTAAGAATAATTTCACACAAATCAGTCTATGTTGATTGCCCTGTGCTCATCACTAGAAGAAGAAAAGAGAGGAGACCATAAGCAATATTCACACCTGGAGTATTGTATTTCCAGTTGGAGAAGCTTGATTTGATGGACAGTTGGGAGTGATCATGAGTATTCAAATAAGGGAGTGACAGGGTTTTTAAGAAGATTACTTTGGCAATAATGTGCAGGATGGATTGGCAGCAGGAAAACCTGTTAGGAAATTATTACAGTAATACAGGCATAAATTGATGAGGGCCTGACAAGGTAAATAGGAAGAAAAAGGATGAATTCAGAAGACATAAAGGGAGAACCAATGTGACATGATGTAGAAGAGGAGACCATTCTTACTGAGGTTGGAAAACTGTAGAATGAGGAAGATGGTGACATTGAAAGAAATTGAAAAGTTGCAATAGGTATCTGGTTTTGAGATGGGGGAGTGGTGGGAAGGATTATTTGGGGCCTATTGAGTTCATCCACGTGTAGATGACTTATATTCAGCTTAGTTGACAAGTCAGGACTGGAGATAGAGATCTTTTTTTTCCTTTTAAAAAAATTACTTTGAGTTCTAAATTCCCTCCCTCCCTCCAGACCCTCCCCCACCCACTGGGAAGGCAAGCAATGCTGTACCCATTATACATGTTAAGTCATGCAAAACACATTTCCACATTAGCCATGTTGTAAAAGCAAAAAAAGCAAGAAAAATAAAGAAAGTGAAAAAAAATCTGCTTCAATCTATACTCATAGTTAATCAGTTCTCTCTTTGGAGGTGGATAGTATTGTTCATCATGAGTCCTTTGGAATTGTCAAGGATCATTGTATTAATCAGAATTGCTAAGTCTTTCACAGTTGATCATCCTTACAGTATTGCTGTTATTGTTTACAATGTTCTCCTAGTTCTGCTTATTTCACTTTGCATCAGTTCATGTAAGTCTTTCCAGGTTTTTCTGAAACCCTTTGTCTTTTCTTATAGCACTAAAGTATTCTATCATATTCCTGTACCACAGCTTGTTCAGCCATTCCGCAATTGATGGGCATCCCCTCACTTTCCAATTCTTTGCTACCACAAAAAGAGTTGCTATAAATACTTTTGAACGTATGGGTCCCTTTCCTTTTTCTTTGATTTCTATGTGATGCAGACCTAGTAGTTGCATTGCTGGGTCAAAGGGTATGTACCTTTTGGGCATAATTTCAAATTGTTCTCCAGAATGGTTGGACAAGTTAGCACTTCCAGCAACAGTGCATTAGTGTCTCTATTTTTCCACATCTTCTCCAGCGTTTGTCATTTTCCTTTCCTGTCATCTTAGCCAATCTTATAAGTGTGAGGTAGTACCTCAGAGTTGTTTTAATTTGCATTTCTCTGATTATTAGTGATTTAGAGCATTTTTATATAACTTGATAACTTTGATTTCTTCTTCTGAAAACTGCCTGTTCATATCCTTTTACCATCTATCAGTTGGAGAATGACTCTTATTTTTATAAAGTTGGCTCAGTTCCCTATATATTTGAGAAATGAAACATCTATCAGAGAAAGTTGCTGTAATTTTTTTCCATTTTTCCTTGAAGCTTTGTTTTCATGTCTCCTTCTGAGTTTTTATCTTCAGCTTCCACATCACCACAGTAACTTTTCATAGTCAAGTTCTTTTTTTGTTTGTTTGCTCATTTTTCCAGCCTATTTTTTTTTATTTTGGACTTTATGTTAGAGTTGGGCTCTACTCACCTCTGGGAGTGGGAATTGGGGGGCGGTGGGGAGAGAATAACTGACCTGAGCTTCTGTCTTTTATGTCCTTCTGCTGTTTTCATAGCTAGTTTTAGACGCCTGTAAATTTTCAGTGCTTCCAAGGTGGTGTAATCCGGGGAGAGGTGTGGCCACTGCTGTTCTGATCTTCGCTCTGGTCCTTACCCAGGTAGGGTTCCTGGTTCCCTGTGACTGCAAGTGTTCCTCTCCTCCCTGAAACTGCAACCCAAAACTAGTTAAGGGGCAGTGGAGTTGTCAAATGGCACCTGGTCCTATGCCCTGTGTCCCACAGGGGTCCTTTGTAATCTCTTTCTGATCAGGTGTTCAATATCCTCTGGGCACTAAATGCTCCTGTTATTATTGCCCTGCCACCTCCAAGGCCCAAGCTGGCGTCACTTCTGCTGCACTGTGCTCCTGGTCAGGCCCCACACTAGTGCTACAGACCTCTCTTTCTGTCCTTCTAAGCTGTCTTGGGCTGGAAAAATGACTCCCTCTGCCTTTTTGTTGGTTATGCCACTTATAGTTTGATTTGACATGTTTTTTTCAAGTTGTTTAGATGGAAATATTTGGAGGACTCAGCAAAAATGTTCTCTTTACTCCACCATATTGGCCCTGCCCCTCTGTAGATAGAGATCTTGAAGTAATCAGCCAAGTGATTTGAGAGTGGGTAATGTCTCCAAAGGACTGAGAATAGAATTAAAAGGACATAAGGTAGGAAAGGGAGGTAGGAAGAACAAAGAGAGCCAATTAAAAGAAACAGAGAAGTGGGTGGAAAAGAAGGAGAACATGGTGTAATAGAAGCCAGGCAAGAAAGATCATTTGAAGAAGGGAGTAGGAGAGTTTAAAGAAGGGGATATGTATCACTGGCATGCAGATGCCACCAAAAAAAATTCATGGAAGATGAGAATTGGAAAGAGGCCATTGTTTTAGGTACCATTAGTGAATTACATTTGGGCCGCCATAGAGGGTATTCACAGAATCATGCGATTTCACAGGTGAAAGAGACATCCATCAGTGGTCATCTAGGCCAACCATCACTGAAAAAGAATCCTGGTTTTCTCCCTCTAAGAAGTGGTCATCCAGCCTTTGCTTGAAGACTTCCTGAGGCAAATCCACTACCTCCTGAAGTAGTCCATTTCCCTTTTGGATAGGTCTAATTGTTAGGAAGTTTCTTCTGACATCAAGCTGAAATTTGCCATTTTGTAGTTTCCCCCCCATCGCTCTTAGTTCTGCAACTCGAATCTTTCTTCCATGTGATAGCCCTTCAAATACTTGAAGACAAGTTCTCATGCCCTCCCTGGGTTCTGTCTTCTCCAGGCTAACATGCCCAGTTCCTCATGTGACATTGGATTCAAGACCTTTCTCCACCCTGGTTGCCCTTCTCTGGGCACTCTCCATCTCATCAATGTCCTTAAACTGTGGTGCTTAGAACTGAACACAGTACTACAGATGAAGGCTGACCATGGCACAATTGCAAAGTGAATATCATTTCCCTATTTTTGGAAATTATGCCCATCTTATTGCAGTGTCATTCCTACATCTATTAGAGATTGGACTAAATGACCTTTGAGTTCTCTTCTACCTGTGAGATTTTGTGATTAAAGTTCATTTGCGGTGATGGAGGCAAAATCCAGATTACCGGGGACCAAGTAAATAGTGGGTTAGGCAATTGAAGGCAAAGACTTGGGGCCCTTTGTTCTTAGCTTTTCCAAATTGAAGTTGGCCCTCTGTACTTGAGATCGTTAAGTCTCTGTCATCTCTATGTTTCATGGCACCTCTGACTCACTTTTCCTTTTGCTCTTTTCCTCAGAATGTGGTACCACAGGCTATCCCAGATATACTCTGGCATTCAGCACCAGTTGAAGGGAGGAGTCAGACACCAGGCCCTTCAGCATCCCTGCTTCCAAAACAGACTTCTAGTAGCTCTACGATGGCAGCACACAGCCCTGGGGCCTCTGAACTGTGCCTGGCAGCAGCATGAGGATCATTTGGGTAGGGGCTGGCTGATAGCAGAATTTAAGTGCAGAGACATATATTGAGTTAGGGGACTTTGATGCCATTTGGAGATGCTTGCTGAGATGTCTAGAGAATCTCTAGCAATTGAACCCCACTCCCACCCCCACACACCAATTAGAGATGATGGCAGCAAAGATAGTATCATAGAAGGTGCCTGACTTATGTCAACCAATGACTACCTTATGGTAATGGTTAATGACAATGACAACCCTGTGAATTCAATAGCAATGAACATTTCTTCCCCAGAAGAACTGCCCATCAATGCCTCTGTCCTCCACTCAGTGGGTGGCTCTGTGCTGGGTGCCAGGCATACAAAGATCAAAATGAGAGTGTCTGTCTTTAGGGTGCTTACCTAGGAGGATTGGAGAGGACTCAAAAAACATACTAGAAGCTAGTCATCAAGGAGACCACAAAGGAGAAAGACAAGCAGAGTGTTCCTGGCCAGCACTAAGAACAGGGAGAGCCCTGGCAGTGATGTGGGGGGAGAGGGGCCTTGAAGAAGAACTTTGAGCCTGTGTAAATATTGGAGATCAGCTAACACATAGTCCATTTTGACTAGAACATATAACTTGTGAAGGAGTGCGATAAGGCCTAAGTATTGAAAGGAATGTGGATGGTCTTTATTGCCAGGTGAGAGCGTGGGGGTGACGTGGCCGGAATGTGCTTTGTAAAGATGATCTTAACAGCTTTGTTGAGGGTGGATTGGAGAGGGGAAACGATGAAAGCAAGAAGACCATTCATTCATCCATTCAGCAAGCATTTATGAATCACCTACTCAATATCAGGCACTGTGTCCAACTCTTTGTGACCTCATTTAAGGTTTTCTTGGCAAAGATACTGGAGTGGTTTGCCATTTATTTGCTTTTCCAGCTCATTTTACAGATGAGGAGATGAGGCAAACAGGGTGAAGTGAATTGCCTAGGGTCACATAGCTAGTAAGTATCTGAGACCTGATTTGAACTCAGGAAGAGGTCTGACACTCTATCCTCTGCAGTGCCACCTAGCCGCCTGGGCATCAGGGAGGCAAAAGGTAAAAACAAAACAGTCTCTGTCCTCAAGGAGTTTACATTCTACTTGTGGGATGGGACGGAGCAACATGAATATAAATAAATTTAAGGGATATTTTGGTGCAGTGGAGAGGCACTAGATTTGGAGTAAGAATTCTGAGTATGAATCCCAGCTCCATTACATCCTATCTATGTGGTCTTGGGTAAGTCCCTTCTCTTCTCTAGATCTCAGTTTCCATGTTGATCAATGAGGTGATTGGACTGCATGCCCTCTATAGCACTTTAGATCTAGGATCCAATAATAAGTAAATACAAAACATATGCAAAGTGGTCCCAAACTTGGGGCACAAAAGTTGGCCTGTGTAGGAGGTGGCTCTGGAGCTGAGCCTTGAAGGAAGCTTGAGATTGTACAAAATGAAGGTGAGGAGGGAGGGCCATTCCATGAATGGAAGGCAGCCTCTGCAAATATAGGAGATGAAATATTGTGTATGGGGAGAAGTGATTAGACATTTGGTTAGAACATGAAGTGCACGAAGACGAGTAATGTGCTGTAAGCTTGCAGAGGAAGGATGGAAGTAGACAGTGAAGGGCTGCAGATGCCAACTGGAGGAGTTTACATTTCCTCCCCTAGATTCTGGTGTCACGTGGCTAGGCCATGTTTTAGGGATATCCATTTGTCAGGTATGTCATCAGTTAAGAAGCTATTACACTGGTCTGGGTGGATGAGAGACTAAACTAGGCTGGAGGGGGGCACAGAGGCAAGATGGCAGAGTGAGAGGAAGTAGTTGAACCCAGCTTGCTTCTTTCCTTTTTCCACAACAATCTGAAAACTGTAACAATCCAAATTTTGATAGGGAAAGCCAAGAAAAAGGTCACAATGAGTCATTTTTCTACCCAGGACAGCTCCAGGAGATGGACAGAGGTCTGTAGAAATATTGTGTACAGGGAGCAGCAATTAGAGACACTAGGGAAAGGGTCCGGCCAGGAATGTGTGTGGCACTGGCAAGGAGCATTCCAGTACCCAGAGAAAGAGAGCCAAGTCAGGGCATCAGGGCAGAAAGAGATCCCAGGGGATGATGATTAATAATAATAATGATAATGATAGTAGCTGATATTTATATAAAACCTACTATGTGCCAGGCAATATGCTAAGCAATTTACAAATATCTCATTCTAACCTTCCTATAATCCTGGGAGGTAGGTGCTTTTATTATTACCATTTTACAGATGAGGAAGCTGAGGCAGTAAGAAATAAATTGATATGCCCAGGGTCATGTAGCTAGTAAGTGTCTGAGGCCAGATTTGACTCCAGGCCCAGTGCTCTATCTACTAGAACACCTATCTACCCTCTCTGCCCCCTAGCTGCTCATGGAATCTCTGAACTAGTGCTGAGTTCAGAAACAGGTGCCATCTGGCAACTCTGTTGCCCATTACTCAGTTCTGGATACTGGAACAAAGACGAGCCATCTCGAGAGTGGATCTTAGCTGTGTAATGAGCAAGAAACAAGTTCTGGAAATACAGCTTTATAGCTCTGATTCCTGGACCAGAATGGTGACTCAGTTCTAGCTTTTTGCCCAGTACCATAAACCTGCAGAGAGATAACCAAGGCAGGAGTCCCAGACCAAAGGGAAGCCAGAAGTTCAGTCCTTCTGAACTTGCAGAGCCTCCCAGCAGGCCATAAGTGACTGAGTCCAGCAGCTGTCTGCTGAAATTCCCAAACAGGGACCAGTTAGTAGACTCAAACCTGGGTCAGGAACTTGCGGAGCACAGACTAGGAGGGTAGTGAACAGACCTTGTCTGATATCACTCTACTTTGGGACCACTGAAAACCTGCAGGCCTCCAGCTGGAGCTGTGAAAGCAGCAGAAGGATAGAAGAGGACAGAAGTTCAGACCAGACACTGCCTGTACCCCCTGACAAATTGCAGAGAGCACAGCCTTAATATTGAGTTCAAAGTCAGGAAGGAGGCTGGAAGAATGAGCAAATGACAGAATAGAGCTTCTCTGGTGATGGGGAATCTCAAGACACAAACTCAGAAGAAGACAATGACTTGAGAACATGGACAAGCAAAACCTCAAGTTAAAAATGCAGCTGGGACATAAGTCTAATAAGAATTCCTTGAAGAGTATATTTTTTTCAAAAGCAAAAGAGATTTGAAAAAAGACAAATGACTGATGTGGAAGATGGGAAAAGAGAATTAACAGCTTGAAAAAAATGGTCCAAAACCTTACTGAAAAAAAAGTAACTCTGAAAATCAGAATTGGCCAAATGGAAGCTCATTAATGACTGTACGAGATATCAGAATAATATAACAAAGTAAAAAATCTGAATAAATAGAAAAGAATGTGAAACATCTCATAGGAAAAACAACGGATTTCCCTTACAGATGAAATGGCTGTTCTGGAGCCAAATAGAAAGGGAATTTAAATACTCTTAAGGCATTCCCTCTTCTGGGTTGTAGAGGGAAATGGAAAGAAAATGCCTCTCTGTGACCATATTCTTATACATCCAGTCAATCACCTCTTTGAATGCCTCAATGTCAATTTTATGACAACCATTTCTATAGTTAGATGCAAGTATTGGACAGTAGTGAATACAACAGCAAAACAGAAGCAAGAAATATTGGCATTATACCACGGTCTCCCTAGTTCAACACATTCTTGACTACCAACCTCACATGTCCATTTAGACAACATATTTCTTATTCCGTTGTCTTGGGTTTAGCTGTCCCATCAGGTCATCTGCTTCTGGGAAACATTTTCCCTTGCAAATACTGTGCTAAAAGGGTCTGTCCTAGACCAGTGTTTATGACATGTCCAGTTTTGTTCAAACATCCTATTGTCCCTAATTAGGATTAATTAATTGGTAATAATTATTAATTGGTAAGAATACCTGGATCAGGCCTTGTTCCTTAGTGGGGTTTTGGAGAGGTGTTCTTTCCAGTAGATCCATTTCCTAGGTTCCAAGTCATTTGCAAAGGTTCCCTAGGTAATGCTGTTTAAACCTTTTAGCAATAAGACTTAGTTTAATTTAATATAAAAACCTGACAAAATCTAATCACATTATTTTTCCAGTAATTAATTCATGTTATGAAAACCAGATCAGACCTTATGCCTTATGGAACTAACCTTATAAACAGAAGAGCCATAAGAAGAACATTAAATTAGACTGCCTGAAGTACATCTGAATGTTCAGAGAATTCAGTCTTTATGTACCGTTTGCTTTTTCTATCTTTACCTGACCTATGTCTAGATAGATAGGTAGAAAGATAGATAGATAGATAGAGAAAGAAAATGATAAAAGTAGTAGTCACAAAGCCTGAACAGTTAAAAAAAAAGCTCTCAAAGCAGTGGGGTCATTTACACTTAACAGTTCAGAGATACTTGCTGATTGTAACAAAGATCCATTGTAAAACATTAGAGAAAGTTGCTTTTGTTATGGGAGAAATATCTCTGAGTTCATGTGGTAGGTTACTGCTGCTGAATAAGCATATCACAATGCAGAAATTATACCTAGGTTTTATTGTGCTTGAGTACAGGTTCAGGAAGTAGAAAAATGACCCTGGACAAAGATTAGGGTTCTAATGACAAAATTATGTTGCAGAGACAAAGAAATAATTTTTGGCTTGTGGCAATCTAGTACATCTTCTTAGGCCACAAAAATTTAACAAACTTATTTAAAAAGAATCATAATTTCATATATCTCCTAAGGAAACAAACCTAGTTAAACATACTCTATAGGTAAATTAAGTCATTTAAGATTAAAACTACATTTAGAGGGTTCACAATGGGCTAATTGAGAATGGAGATTTACATGCCTCAGAGATAACTACAGAATAGGAGTCAGTAGATTCTCTTCACAAATAGTTACCTAAATTGCCTTGGGAAGTTCAAACTCCTCTTTGGTTTCCTATCTGAGGACTGTTAAAAAGTCTTCCCTTAATATTATGATTCCCATAAGTCAGGTTCATCCAGATGAGGTTAATATAAACAGAAAACAGGCTCCAGTTAGCCAAAATGTTCCAGAAGGAGTGATGTAATAAATTTTAATAAAAAGAAATCAAAAATGAAAAATTATCATCACTATGAAAGGAGAAAGGACTCTGCTGATCCAAATTAGTACTGCTTCCTCAGGCCCAAAGTTATCAATTTACCTATCACGGGTACAGCAAGGGAAAATTCCTTTAGCTCAGTTTGAATTTAGGTAAAAGTCATAGATAACTTTTGGAACAGCCAATCAGGCAATAGAGTTCGACAGTGTTCACAGGATATCATAGCCAGAATCAACCAGGTAGGAAACATTCCTGTTCAATGGGGAAGCTGAGTCAAGAGAATCCTGATGTTACCTTCATAATTCCATCTTTTCAAACTTCTCAGTCTTTAACATTCATCAACAGCATTCCCAAAAGGGACTTAATCTAAGCAACATTTAGCACTTCCCTTGAATGGTGGATTTAGGGCTTAAGAAAAACAATTATACCTGAATTCAAAACTTAGGGCAATTGAAATCACAGTTCCATCCTACACTGCAGATTTTCTACTGCTTATAATTTAGAGAAACAGTTTTCATGTTGCATAAACAGTAAGCAGTAAGTAACAATATTTACTGAGTATATAAAACATCTTAACAACCTCATTCACTATTTTACTTTGTCAGGTTAAACACATTCTGGTATAAAAATCAATTAAGAAGTTGAGAAAATACCCACATTCAAGAAATTTGTACATAAAATGAATACACATCACATTCACACATCACCCAGACCATTCATTATATAGAGAACAAACAGGCCATTCCCCTGTGATGGCTGTGAAAATCGTCAGGGAAGGGCTTATCTCCTGCAAGAAAAGAGGATTTCCAAATAAACCCCAAAGGACCTTCATTTAGCTGTTACAGACAATCTATAATCAGAAGGGCAAGCTGCCATACAAATAAAACAATAAAAAAATTGTTACATTCTAGGTACAGTTCAACAGCATTTCTTACATGATGGTTTCCCAAAAGCACAATGGAAGAAACTATGCATAATAATGTAGCATCCAGAATTTAAATCATAGACCTAAAACAAAACTTATTGCCAAGCAACTGACATCAATTCAGTTAAATGCATTCTTAAATTTTCTTGCAGAAAAAAAGCTCGTTAGTCTGTGAAGTTAGGCTTTTTATTCTAGTTATATCCAGAAATCAGTATAAAGCAATTAAAAATCCAGGTGCACTCAAGGATATAAAAGGGATTCTTATTCTAGCAGTTTATAAACATTTTACCTTAATGCCAAATCCCAAAAGTATTTTCCATCAAAACCTGTTTAACTTAGAGAGGGTTAAATATTGTAATCATTTTCTTCTTTCACAACATGACTCATGTGGAAATATGTATAAATATGATTGTACACGTATAGCCTATATCAGATTGCATGCCATCTTGGGGAAGAGGGTGTGGAGGGAGGGAAAAATTTGGAACTCAAAATCTTATAAAAGTGAATGTTGAAAACTAAAACAAAATAATTATTTTTAAAAATTAAAAAAGATACATTGTAATCATTCTAAGAGGGAGAAAAAAGACAACACACATATTATTTTAAATAAGACTACATTACAATATTGTTTCAGAGTCCATGGCTGGAAGTTAGCATAGGATGCAGACAAGTACATTTGCAGATTACAAAGGAGTGGTGCTTAATTAGCATAGCCTTGTACTCAAGATCCAAGAAGACAGAACCTTATCAGATAAGGTAAAGAAAAGAGAACTGACATTGTGCTTTTAAGCTTTTTCTGAAGTATGTGCAACAAAACCAAATTTTGAAGTATTTTCTGAAACAAAAGATTTGCCTGGGCAATCTTTGTTAATTGGTAATGAAGTAGACACCTCACAATTGAGTGTAACAAGCCTATCTTGAAATAGTATTCACAAGTTTACAAGAAGGAAAATCTTCATCTTTCTCCACACTGATCTAACACTACACTTTCTTGATTCCCTCACAGCCCAAACATATCTCAAAATTAATTTTCAAAACTATCCATTCAATTTACTGACTCTCTTTTGGTTCATTGTTTGTCCTTTGTTCTGGAAGAGGACCATGACATCAGGAATTGGATTTAAGTGAGGGAGGGCTGTGCAAAATCACCAGCCTCACTCTCTTCTTGTGGCAAGACACAGATCAGGATGACTGGAGATGGCCCAGATGGAATTGGCCTTTTTAAGCTAAGGTCTTTCCCAGGTCTCAGTTTGATTGAGGCGATGCCCATTCAGTGATTAAGGCTAGGTAAGAAATGAGGCAAAATATAGCCTCTTTTACCTACTCAAAAAAAAGAAACAAAAACCAAAATCAATCTGGGAGGGGAAGACCCTCGGGGTTTCTGGCCAAAACACATCTAAGATAAAACCCTTATTCCTATGTTGAAGGAAATCACCACTCTTTTAAGAGATTTCCTGCCCTACCTGAATATTTTCATGGAATCACCTAAGAGACTTCCTACCCCACCTATCAAAACTATCATTTCACAGAAACAAGGATCAGTTTGATTTTCTAATTTAGCTTTTAATTTACCTAGACAATTTAACTTCAGTTAAATCATTTTCAGTGTTAAGGTAACAATTCTCCTCTGAGAATCAAATGTTATAATCACTAGATAATAAATTTTCCTTATTTTCTCTGGAGAGTCCTCCAGGAGAATATCCCCAGGACTAAAGAGTATGACAGAGAAAAAGCCCCTTTACTCCCAAACACTGGGATATTTCAGATCTTTCAAACCTCATTTTCATCAATAATCAATACATGGTAAACTAGTTTTCTTTCAGGTACTTTGTACTGAGGGAAAACCTTTGACTCCCCACCCCTCCCCTTTTTCCCCAGCCCTTTGCATTCCAGAATCCAGAGCAGAATGATAAAGGAAAAAAAAATCTCCAGACTTTCTTGCCTACTTAAATTCAACCTAGGGGACTGTGGAAATCCCTGGTTTGTAGGAAAGCAAGGTTCCCATAGAATCACAAACCACCCCAACTAATTTAAATCTGAAGCTTCATCAATTAACATAAAGATACACAAGATTTCAATTTTATAAGACCTTGGGGGGGATGGGGGTGGGGGGAAGATCAAGGAAGTTCTATTTTGGCCTTTTCCACAGTTCAGGAAAGATTTATTTTCACCGAACCGGAGCTCCAAAACCAAGAGTAGATTCTACCAGGAAGTGCTTTAACTTTGGAATCTACAAGGCTTTTAGAACACACCACCTGAACAGATCCCTCTCTGAGTCCATCAGTTCTCTCTGTGGAGGTGGATAGCATATTTTATCATGATTCTTTTTGAATTCTTTTTGATCAGAGTTCAAAAGTCTTTCAAAATTGACTATATTTACAATAGTGTTCTCCTGGATTTACTCATTTCACTTTGCATCAGTTCAAACAAATCTTCCCAGGTTTTTTCTTAAATCATCCCCCTCATAATTTCTTATTTCACAATAATATTTCATCACATTCATATTCTGTAACTTGTTCAGCCATTCCCCCAATTAATTGGCATCCCCTCAGTTTCTAATTCTTTGCCACTACAAAAAGATATGCTATAGATATATTTTATACATATGGGTCTTTTCCCTCTTTCTTTCATCTCTTTTGGACACTCCTCATAGTGATATTCTTGGTATGATAAATTTAATAGCTTTTTGGACATAATTCCAAATTGCTTTCCCGAATGGGTACACCAGTTCATAGCTGTGCCAACAGTACAATAATGTACTGTTTTCCCACAGCCCCATCAAAATTGTCTTTTTTCCCCCTCAACCTTGTCAATCTAATGGTATGAGTTATTTCAGTTTGAATACGTATTGTATTCTGTCAAAAGCTTTTTCTGCATGTATTGAAATAATCATATGATTTTATTGTTTTTCTTATTGATTTAGTTAATTGCATTTATAGTTTTCCTAATACTGAACCAGCCTTGCATTCCTAGTATAAAATCCAGCATGGTTATGATCTTTGTGATATATTGCTGTAATCTCCTTGCTAGTATTTTTTGAATTTTTATATCAATATTAATGAATATATAGGCATATGTATATATGTATATATACATATGCATATACATATATACATACATACACACATATGTGTGTGTGTATATATACTAATAGCCATTGTTCAATAGATAAATGCTCAAAGGACATGAACAATTTTCAAGAGGAAAACTACAAAGTATTCACAAGCACATTAAAAAATGCTCCAAATCACTAAGGGTAAAAGCAATGCAAATCAAAATAGCCCTGTAATTGCACGTCATACTCTGGCAAAAATGACAAAGAAATGTCAGCAGTTAATGTTGGAGGGGTTGTAGAAAGATGGGCACATGAATATATTGTTTGTGGAGCTATGAAATGCTACAACCGTTTTGGAAAGTAATTTGAAATTAGGCAAATAACGTCACTAAAATGTCCCAGAGATTGTGTTACTAGGCATACACTCCAAGTAAGCCATCAATTAGAAAAAAGTCCCCATATATTCCAAAATATTTATAGCATCACTTTTTGTGATAGCTAAGAATTGGAAACAAAGTAAATGCCCATTGACTGGGGAATGGCTAAACAAATTACTTGAATGTATAAACAAAGTACATGAATGTAATGGAATATTACTGCTCTGTAAGAAATGATATATATGATGGATACAGAGAAGTATTGAGGGATCTATATGAACTGATGCCTGGCGAAGTCATCAGAGCCAAGGAAACAATATACATGGTAATTACAATGATGTAAATGGAAAGAACGAGGACACACCAAAAAATCAAAAGTAAACGTAGCAAAATTATAAACATGAAGTGGAACTTGAATGGTGAGAGATGAGGAAAGACCCCCTCTTGGTGGAATTGGGGGGATCCATGTTCTCAGACTTTTTCAATATATTGACTTGTTATGCTTTTTTCCTTTCTAGAAAAATAATAGTTTTCATATGGTATGGCTCTGGGAGTGGGAGAGTAAGGGATACTTGTGATAACTATGGTAATGTAAGAAACAGAAAATATAAACAAAAACTTTTAAGAAATAGAATACGTTGTGGAATATGGTACAAGGTACTGTTTCAAGCCTAATTTCTGCCAACTGCTTTTTAGTTTTCTCAAGAAGTTTCCATCATATAGGGAGTTTTTTCCCAAGTAATTTATGTTTTGAGCTTTATCAAACACTGGGTTATTGAGATTCATTGTTTCTGATTCTCTTTATCTCTAGTTTCTTTTCTTTTTAAACCAATGCCAGATGGTTTTGATGACTGTTGCTTTATTATATAGTTTGAGATATGGAAGTGCTATTTCTCCTTTTCATCGTTTTCCTGGATACTCTAGATCTTTTGTTTTTCCAAATGAATTTTGTTTTTATTTTATCAAGTTCATTGGTATAGCATTCAAAGTATAAATTAGCATGTCTTTTTTATGATATTGGCCAGTCCCAGACATAATTACTGAATATTCCTCCAGATATTTAAGTTGCTCATTATTTCTTTTAAGGAGGACTTTGTAATTGAATGTTATAACAGTGGAATCAAACCCGAATAGAAACTAGGCTGCATGCTAACTTAGAAAATCACAAAATAGCATTATTTATGTTGTATTTTTATTTATATTATTAAACATTTCCCAATTACACTTTAATGTGGCTTGAGCTTTACTTGGGAGTTTTGCAGGCTGCACATTTAATACTTTTGTTGTACAAATCTTTTTTATGCTATGAATTTTGTAGTTATTTGCAATGGGATTTCCCTTTCTTATATTACCTCTTGGGTTTTGTTAGTATCATAGATAAATGCAGTTGATTTTTGAGAGGGTTTTTTTTTTTTGGTAGCCTGCAACTTTGCTGAACATATTAATTGTCTCATTAGTATCTTTGCTGATTCTCTAGGATTTTCCTAGGATTCCCTCAGCAAATCAGCAAACAGGGATAGTTTTATCTTTTCTTTTCTCATCTTAGTGCCTTTAATTTCTTTCTTTTGTCTCATTGCTATTGCTAGCATTTCTAGAACTGTATCAAATAATAATGGGGAGAATGAATATTTTGCTTTATTCTTATTTTTATCAGATAAATTTCTAGTGCACGCACAGCACATACAATGCAGTGCTTTTGGTTTTAGATAGACACTTTTTATGATATTGAAAAAATATCCCTTTAAGCCTATACTTCATTGGCTTTTTAGCATAAAAGAGTATTGTATTTTTTCAGTGACTTTCTGCATCTGTTGAGATAGTCATGTGGTTTTGTATTTGATTTTTAAGATGATGCATTTTGATTGTTTCCCTAATGTTGAACCATCCTCATATCCCTGTTTGTTATCAATCCAGTTTGGCAATTTACAGTTCACCAGTCTTGATCTCTGCCCCAAATGACCTCTGTGGGTTCATTGGTAGAAGGGTTATTGTCACCTTGTTTTAGGTAAGCAAACTAAGGCCCGAGCAAATGAAGTTGCTATATATTACATATACAATAGGGAGCCATTGCAAGCTTCGGAGCAGGGGAGCATTTGGTGATCCGTGTTCTAAATGAACTTTACAGGAAGGTTTTTTTCTCCTAAGATAGCCTATAAATTCTCAGAAGGCCTTCCTTGCATCTGTCTTCTAATACACATATCTGCACCCAATAAATATGCAACAACCTGACATTCCTTTAAGATTCTCTCTTACTCCCTTCTACAACTCTTGCCTTAGTTAAGCTGATTAGCTCGGCATTCCCCCCCAACATATGCTTCCATGATTACCTCTGCCTGCAATGCCCTTCTCATTGCCACTTCTAAAATTACTGCTTAGTCTTTAAGGCACAACTCACATGGGTATGTTTTCGATGCTTTCCCTCCTGTTCTCCCTGCTCAATACCTGTAGAGTATCAACATGGTGCCACTTATATGGCATAACGTTGCTGGTTTGTCCAGTGAGCTTCTTGAAGATGCGGGCATCGTGTCTAGACCCTCATCCTCTCTCACTCCGAGAGTTGTAATGGCTTCCTAATCAATCTTGCTGTATCCAGTCTCTTCCCTCTCTGATCCAGCCCCCATCCAGCTCCTAGAAGCAGCTTCCTAAGGCATATCTCTAACCATGGCCTTCCCTTGCTCAAGATTCTTCAATGATTCCTCATTGCTTCTAGGGCCATATATAAACCCCCAACCTGGTTTTTAATATCCTACAAAATCTGGCTTCAACCTAACTTTCCAGCTTTATCTCATATATCATATCCCAATGCCTTTAGTAGTCTATGTTATAGCCAAACTGGACTATAGAATCTACATGCTGTCTCCCACCTCCATGCATTTACATAAGTTGTCTGCCGTGCTTGGAATTCACCTGCTCCACCTCTCACCACCTCTCAAAATTTTCTAAGCTCAGTTCAGATACCTTCTCTGAGTCTTGTTGTTGGTGCTCTCACCATATTCCATTCCCCTGTATTTCCTTATCTGTGGTATCTTATATTACTTCATGTAGAATATGAATTAAGGTAGCTAGGTGGTGCAGTGGGTAGAGCACTGGGCTTGGAATCAGGAAGATTCATCTTCATGAGTTCAAATCTGCCCTCGGGCACTTAATAGCTGTGTGACTCAGGGCGAGTCACTTCACCCTGTTTGCCTCAGTTTCCTCATCTGTAAAATGAGCTCGTGAAGGAAATAGCAAACCACTCCAGTATCTTTGCCAAGAAAACCCCAGATGGGGTCATAAAGAATTAGACGTTATTGAAAATGACTGAACAAACAAAAAAACAAGGGCAGGGCCTATTCTTTGTCTTTGATTCTGCATTACCATGGCCCAACAGAGGACCTGGCACAGACCAGGTGCTTTCTAGATATTTCTTGAGTTGAACTGAATTGTATTCCTGACAGCACCTTGTAGAGGGTCTTACACATTATAGATGTTCATTCAATATTTCTGGATGGAATAAACTAATACAGTATCTATATAGCACATTAATTCTGTAAAGGGATATAGGATTAATTAGGAAAACATCCTAAAGGCCGAGTGTTTGGAGGCTGGTTTTGAAGGACCATGACTTGGGAATGGAGATGGCTTGGCCAGGGCAGGGGAAGCAGCAAACACATGAGCTTGGCATGCAAAGGAAGAATCAGATCCAAGCAGCTCTACTCCCCATACTCCTCAAACTTATTCAGTTAAAGGTGGGGGCTAGCAGGCAGAAGTCAGTATTTTAGGGCAGGAGTTAAAAGTTAGCGGAGCCCAGCATCAGTGGTCCGTGCTCTTTACCTCTTCGATGGGGTGATACAGTAGAACTGTTTAGGACTTGTGAGGGCCTTGTCATCATTATTTCTATGTCACAGAGGTTTCTGAAATAACCACCAGGGCCCAGGATCTGTAAGGTGAAGCAAGGATTGCATGTTGTGAGCTGATATACCCAGTGGTTTTATGAGGTACTTTCTAAGTACAGGAGCCTATGGGTCTTCCCACCTGGGCACCTTTGTACAGGCTGTCTTAATCCCTGCCTAGTGGAATCACTAACTTCCTCCAGAGAACCCTCCAAAGTTAGCATCTTCCCACCCTCTTGCAAGTTACTTTGTATTTATACATATGCATGTGTATATATATAAAGCTTGTACGTAAATATATGTACACACATACACACACACACATATATACATATATTCACATATTTTTGCTGTTTTTTCTGTGTATGCCCAACAGTAAGCACATGGCCTATCACTCCGTCACTCAATAAATGCTGACTAACTTGAATTGAGAGCCATATATTCTGGTACTTCAGAGACATGGTAAACTATAAAATGCCTTTGTCAATACAAGAGTGGAGGAGATAAGAAAAAACATGAAGAAAACCTGTGAGACTAAAGCCACATATGACAGGGCCCCAGGCTTTTGGGAGGAAAAGATATCTACCCCTTGATAATGCTCATCTCAACCTTTGTCCTGCCTGCAAGCCAGCTTGAGAAGATGGAGCTTTTAGGGTATCTATAAATGTTCTCCAGGTTCTTCACCTTGATGATCTCTAGTTGGGCTTGTGGATTACTTTCTGAACCTCTGAATTTTCAATTTTGCCGAACAAATTTCTCTATTGTCAATATTCTCTGTCTCTTTCCCAGAACTGCGCTATGCTGGCACGGTGATGAGATTTGATTATGTTTGGCTCAGAGATCACTGCCGCTCAGCATCTTGCTACAACTCCAAGACCAATCAACGCAGCTTGGATACTGCTAGTGTGGACTTGGGCATCAAGCCTCAGACCATCCGTATGAATGAGGCCATGCTCTTTCTCACATGTAAGTAAATTCAGGAATGATAAATGTAGCCAAGAAGCATTTAATAATAAGAATAAGAATAAAAATCATAGAATTGGAGAATTGGAAATGATCTCCGTGGCCATCAAATCCAATTCCCAATATATCAGACCGGCAAGTGGTCCTCCAAAGGCTACTTGAAGAGCTCCCAGGAGTGGGGATCTCACTACCTCTCAAAGCAGCCCTACTACTTTTGTTTAAAAGTTTGTCCTAATATCAATCCTAAATTAGTCTCTTTGCGAGTACTATTCATTGCTCCTGGTTGTACCCTTCTCATTAGACAGAACAAATCTAATCTCTGCTCCACATGATCCCCCTGAATGTTCCCTTCTTCAAGCTCAACTTGCCTAAGTCCTTCAGTAGATCTGTCTTCCAATGACATGAACTCAAGGCCTTGGTGAACATGTGAACATCTTGGTTGCCGATGCCTGTGGTGGGGAAAGACCTGGGGCAGGCAGGCCCACCCAGAGGCTATTGCAATAGTCCTGGTGTGAGGTGTTGAGGGCCTGCACCAGGGTGGGGGCAGTGTCTGAGAAGAGAAGGAAGCATATTCAAGAGATAGCCCTTGGCAACAGCCTAGATCTGTGGAGTGAGAGTGTGGGGTTCAGGATGATGGTGGTGCCCTCTACAATAATAGGGAAGGTAGGGCATAAGTGGAAAGATAAAGAGGTCTGTTTTAGACATAGTCAGAAGTTTCAGAAGTCTCCTAGACCTCCAGTTTGAGATATCGGAAAGACAGTTGATATGAGACTGGATGTCAGAAGACAAGCTCCATCTTCCTCACAAGAATAGGAACTTAATCAAAAGTTTTGGTAAGATCAGATAAACTATCTCCACATTATGCTCCCCCATCCTCCAGTCAAGTGACTCTTTCAGAAAGGGAAATGACACTGGTCTGGCATGACCTGTTCTCATCACTTCCTTTTCTAGGGATTTGCCAACCATCTCTTGAGTGATCTATTATAGAATTTTCACTGAAATCAAAGTCAAACTCAGTGGTCTATACTTCTCTTCCCTCTTTTGAAAATTGAGATATTTGGCCCTCTCCAATCTTATTTTTATTTTTAATTTTTAAAAATGTTTATCTTTTTAAATTTTAGACTTAAATACTAAAACTCAAATACACAATAAGAAAAGAAAAGGAAACATAAATTTAACTATTAAAACTTAAATACAAAATAAGAAAAAAAACCATGTCATATGCACAGCAGAACGTGAGAAGATTCAAAATGGATAGCAATAAATTTCCATTTTAAGAAAGTCTATGTAATAAATGCTGTGCGTTGTGTTGAGAGTCGTCCATTTTTTCTTTGCTTCCTTATAAGTTTTCTTTTGTTCTCTGCTGTGCACTTTTTACTTTGTTCTTTTTCCCCCTTCCTCCCTCCCCCAAGAAGGTTACAATTAAGCGTGGATATATTTATATATAGATATGTACATACATGCACACACACACATATACATACACACATGTGTATATACACATACACACACATCCATCCATTCATCCATATATACATACATAAACATATACTTTCCCTAACAAATTCTACTACTGATCTTTATCTTTATGTTTGTGCGTACCTATTTCCTATCCCTAATTTCTCTTTACTTTTACTTAGCCTACTCCCTCCAAAGATCCCGCCCTTATCCTCCCATTCCCATAAATCTCAACACTCTTCTATACCCCCCTTTGACCTATTCCCTCACCCTCCCCTCTAAAGATCCCTCCTTTATCCTCTTCCTCCTCCCTATCCCCTTAGTGTTTTATTTCTTTCTGAATTTAGAAGACTTTTATATGCTTCTGGCCTTTTCCAATCTTGTACTGTGGCTTTGCAATTGTAAATGTCAGCTCTTCTAGTATCAGAGAATATCGTTCATCTGGACCAAGTGATTGGTTAAATCACTGGAGCACTAGGTGCTTTCTTAGTGTCCCCTTATTTCTCTTAGGTAGCATGCTGTTTTACTGTCTGTCCTGTTACTTTTCCTTTAAAGGCTCCTCTCTTTGCCAGAGCAAACAGAAGCCAGATCAGAATTAAATAGCTCTGCCTTCTATTGGTAGTTCTGTCCTTCTTTAAGCCTTCTTTCTTTTCTGTACTCTTGGCTTGAAAAACCCACACCTTTTTGTTGTCCTTAGTTTCCCTTGCTGGCCTCAGTTCCTTCTAAGCATTAGCACTGCTGACTTTATTTTTACCATTGGGTCATACTCTCACAGTAGAAAGAGTTTCGGAGCTAGAGGACCTCAGTTCAAATCCCAGCTTTGTCACTTGATATCTGGTGACTCTGATCATGTCATTTGGCTTCTCTCTGCCTCAGTTTTCTCCTCTGTAAAATGAGGGGAGTGGAATAGATGATCTTTAAGGTCCCTTTCAGCTCTAAACCTATGATTCTTAGAACTGATTAATTACTATTCATATGGCCTCTCCTTACTAGAGTTCTGCTGGCACCATGGATAGCTCCTAGCCCTGCCTCTGACCCCCACCTCATTCTCTCTTTGTTATATCTGCCTGAGCTATAAACCCAAAAGGTAATCTTACCCAGGGAGTTAGGTCCATAATAATTCATGCTTTGGAGGAATGAATACTATCATGTGGTTGGAGGGTCAGCTGGAAATCCCTACAGGGCAAATAGGGGCAGGGAACAGTCACCAGAACTAGAAGTACTCTATAAAATTTGGCCAATTTAGTTCAAGCTGTTCATAGCCACTCATCTATAAGGAGTTCTTCACAAGCCATTCCAGGATGGACAGGAATGAATGGTTGGTCAGGTTACATGCTGCGATAATAAAGAAGCAAAATTTCTGCTTAGCAGTTTTATGAAGCTCTTTTCTGCGAGGAATCAAGCATCATTAAGGCACCCCCTGCCTCAGTTAACAGCAAGATCCATATACATCCACTGAGAACATCCTAGCCCTGGATGCAGAGGAGCCCATAAAGATTGGTGGTATTACTAAGATAGGTTTATCAGGAGTTGAAATCAGCCAGGAAGATCTGGCACTATGCCAGGAGGCTCATGTTTATACTGTGGGGTTATCTGAAGCACAACTTCTTGGCCAAGGGACTAGAAACTAAATGCTGCAAGGTAGGGTGGATGGAAAGAGAGAAAGGGGAGTGAAGAGAACAAAGGCTTCATGATGACGGGCCCTGAGTAGAACACTGCTTCCACACATCCAGGTTCCCAGGCCCTGCTTTCTGGGCCACTGGCCCAGGCTCCAGATGGGAACAGAATATCATTTATAGGCCATCTAATCCACAGTGCAAAGCAATTTACTCCATAATTACACAGAAAGGACATTCAACATTTCAGCATCATTTCAGGCAGGCAGGCGCAGCTCCCTCCTCATTTGCCACTGTGCCACAGTACCACTCATTCAGAAGAGTACATGAATTTGTACAGCAATTGATACCTGTCGAGCTGAAAGTGCCTAGGAAGCTGCATCAACACTTTGAGCCTTAGTCACCTTAGCCTATTAAATCTCAAGGATAGTTTCATTGCCTTTTTAGGCAATTTTGGGGAAAATTAGTCTATATGGTAGGGACCTTCCTGCCTTTTTAGACCATTAACTAGTTAATTTTTTTTAAAAAAAGCAATTGCTAGGTGCTTACTTACTATGTGCCAACCACTATTCTAAGCACTGGGGTTACAAATACAAAACTAAAACCTGTCACTGCTCTTAAGGGACACTTTTAAAAAATATTTTTTTTCAATCAAGAAAACATCACCTTCTTCCCCTTCCATCCCTCTTCTCCCCCTGATCCTATGAGAAAGAAAAAGAAGTCATAAACAGGTAGAGTCAAGCAAAACAAATTACCACGTTGGCCATGTCACCAAAAAATATGTCTCAATCTTCACTCTGAATCTACCACCTCTCTTTCAGGGGGTGGGTAGCGTTTTTCATCATAAGTCCTCTGGAATTATGGACAGTCATTATGGTGATCAGAATTCCTAAGTGTCCCAAAGTTGTTTGTTTTTACAATATTGTTGTTATTGTTTAAATTGTTCATTTCATTTTGCGTCAGTTCATAGAAATCTGTCCAGGTTTTTCTGAAGCCATCCCCTTCATCATTTCTTATAGCACAATAGTATACCATAACTTGTTTAGCTATTCCCCAATGCCAGGGCATCTCCTCAGTTTCCAATTCTTTGCCACCATAAAAAGAGCTGCTATAAACATTTTTGTACATATAGTTGCTTTTCCCCCTTTTTTTGACTTCTTTGGTATATAAAGCTAGTAGTGCTATTACAAGGTGTGCACAATTTAATACCTTCTGGGGCATAGTTCCAAATTGCTTTCTAGAATGGCGAGACCAGTTCACGGCACCACTAATAGTGCAATTTTCTCACAGCCCCACTGGCATTTGTCATTTTTCCTTTTTTTCAACCTTGCCAATCTGATGGAATGAGTTGTTTTAATTTGAATTCCTCTAATTATTAGTGATTTAGAACATTTTTATATGGCCAGTGATAGCATGGATTTCTTCCTCTGAAAACAGCCTATTCATACCCTTTGATCATTTATCAGTTGAGGAATGACTGTTATTCTTGTAAATTCTAATCAGTTCCCTTTATATCTTAGAAATATATAATAGAAATATAATAGATTAGAAATATAATCAGAGAAATTTACTGCAAATAAGTTTCCTGCTTCTCTTCTAATTAGCTATATTAATTATGTTTTATAAAAGTTTTTGTAATCTCTTATAAATTCATCTGGCCCTAGGGTTTTTTCTTTTTAAGTTCACTTATGGCCTGTTCGATTATTTTTTGTGAGGTTGAGCTATTTTAGCTATTCTGTCAATATGAGTATTTTCTATTTTTGCAAATATTCATCCATTTCATTTAGATTATCAATTTTATTGACATGTGATTGGGCAAAATATTTTCTATTAATTTCTTTTATTTCTTATATGAATTTACCTTTTTCATTTGTGATGCTAGAGATTTAGTTTTCTTTTTAAAAACTCCAATTAGTTAATGGTGGTTTATTTTTTTTCAAAAGAAATAACTAGCTTTATTTGTTAATTTAATTTTTTTTTGCTTTCAATTTTATTAAGCTCTTCTTTGGTTTTCAAGATACTTATTTAGGTGTTTAAATAGGGGGTTTTGATGAATTAGTGTTTTTATTAAGGTTTTATAGTTGCACATTGATATGTTTTTTTCTCCCTTTTGTGGAGGAAGGAGGAAGGAGTTTAGAGATGTAAATTTTCCCCTAATGACTACATTGGATACGTCAGGAAATTATGCTATACCATTGCTGTCATTATTTTCAATGAAATTAGTGTTCGATAATATGATTTGTTCTTTGACTCACCCATTTTTTAGAATTAAATTTTTAATCTCTAATTAATTTTTAATTTTAAAAAAGTTTTTATTGATATTTTCTGTTTTTTATATCATCACAGTATTCTGTGTATTCCTCCCTTTCCCCCCTCCCCAAGAGCCATACATCCCATGTGACAGATAATATTTTTAAGAAGGAAAAAAAGTCATTACAACTAATCAATACATTGAAAAAATCCAAAAATATGTGTCGTGTGTATCACCTGTGAAACTCCTATCTCCATGAAGGGGTAGGTTTGGGGTGTCCTCTCCTATCTCTTTGTTTTGATCTTGAACTTTATAATTTTATTACGGTTGCTTTTGATTTTTTTTGTGCGTGTCATTGTTCTTTCCACTTAACATTATTGTAGTTAGTGTATATATTATTTTCTTGGCTTTGCTGACTTCCCTTTGCATCAGTTCATATAGATATTTCCACGTCATGCACATCATTTCTTAGAATGCAGTAATAAACCATCATGTTGATATACCATAATTTGTTTAGTCATTCCCCATTCAATGGGCATCTGCTTTGTTTCCAATTCTTAGCTATCACAAACAGTGTTGTTGGTATTAATATTTTAGAGTATATGGGGACTTTTTTCTTATCAGTGACTTCCTTGGGGTATAAGCCTAATGATGGAGTCTCTGGGACATTTTAGTTACTTTATCTACATAATTCCAAATTGCTTACCATATTACCATACCATTTATTTTGTAACCTGCAACTTTGTTGAAGCTATAAATTGTCTCAATTAGTATCTTTGCTGATTCCCTGGAGTTTTTCAAGTAAATCATCATATCATCAATAAACAAAGATAGTTTTATCTCGTCTTTACCTATCTTTAGGGCGTCCTTACTTCACTCCTGTATTTATCGGAAAAAGTTTTAATTAATTTCAATTCAGTAAGGATTTATTAAGTGCCTACCATGTGCCAGATACCGTACTAAGCATTAGGGATGCAAATAAGAAAAAGGATAGTCCTTGCCCTCAAGGAACTTACAATCTAATGGTGGGGAGAGAGAAGACAATACACAAAAGGAAGCTGGAAGAGGTGGGGAGACCTGGAGCTTACCGGCATGGGGAGGGGGGTGGGAATCTTGTCCTGTGAAATTGAAACCAAGCAGAGCTGCAGATGGAAAGTGGGTTTTGATGTATGCCTGTATAGTGTCCTTGGGTCTCCTAGTGTTGCTGCTAGTGTGGCAGGTGCTGAGTGAGCTCAGGGTTAGTGAGTATCAGTTCCTATATTTTCTTTTTGCTTTTTTTAACCTTTTGGATTCTTGGTATCCTAGATCATGGAAATAGCTAAGGTTGCTTTATCTTTTGTGTGTAACTTTTGTTTTGGAGAGATTTGAGAGGTTGTAATAATTGGAGAACATGTGTAATCCACCATCTTGTTAGTCACATGGCCTGAAAGTCCGAATTAACAGAAGTAGAAAAAAAAAGTTCTCAGTTCTGTCATTGAAAAAGCTATACTTGGACTCCCAAAGAAAAATTAAAAAAAACTTTGGCCAGATGGATTTACAAGCAAATTCTACCAAACTTTTTTTTTAATTTTTTAAAAATTTATTTATTTAACATATTTCGTTTTCAGCATTGATTTTCACAAGAGTTTGAATTACAAATTTTCTCCCCATTTCTACCCTCTCCCCCACTCCAAGATGACGTATATTCTGGTTGCCCTGTTCCCCATTCAGCCCTCCCTTCTGTCACCCCACTCCCCTCCCATCCCCTTTTCCCTTATTTTCTTGTAGAGCAAAATAAATTTCTACGCCCCATTGCCTGTGTATCTTATTTTCTAGTTGCATGCAAAAACTTTTTTTTGTTGTTTTTGAACATCTGTTTTTAAAACTTTGAGTTCCAAATTCTCTCCCCTCTTCCCTTCCCACCCCCCCCAAGAAGTCAAGCAATTCAACATAGGCCACATGTGTATCATTATGTATAACCCTTCCACAATACTCATGTTGTGAAAGACTAACTATATTTTGCTCCTTCCCAACCCATCCCGCTTTATTGAATTTTCTCCCTTGACCCTGTCCCCTTTTGAAAGTGTTTGTTTTTGATTACCTCCACCCCCATCTGCCCTCCCCTCCATCATCCCCCCCTTTTTTATCTTCTTCCCTCTTCTTTCCTGTGGGGTAAGATACCCAATTGAGCATGTATGGTATTGCCTCCTCAGGCCAAATTTGATGAGAGCAAGATTCACTCATTCCCCCCTCACCTGCCTTCTCTTCTCTTCCTACAGTACTGCTTTTTCTTGCCACTTTTATGCGAGATAATTTACCCCATTCTATCTCTCCCTATCTTCCTCTCTCAATATATTCCTCTCTCATCCCTTAATTTGATTTTATTTCTTTTAGATATCTTCCCTTCATCTTCAATTCACCCTGTGTCAGCTCTCTCTCTCTCTCTCTCTCTCTCTATATATATATATATATACATATATATATATACACACACACACATATATATATACATACATGCACATTCACTTATATATATATATACATGCACACACACACACACACACACATATATATATATATATATATATATATGCATATTCCTTTCAGCTACTATGATATTGAGGTCTCATGAATCATATATATCATCTTTCTATGTAGGAATGTAAACAAGTAAGTCCCTTATGATTTCTCTTTCTTTTTTACCTTTTCATGTTTCTCTTGATTCTTGTGTTTGAAAGTCAAATTTTCTATTCAGCTCTGGTCTTTTCACTGAGAAAGCTTGAAAGTCCTCTATTTTATTGAAAGTCCATATTTTGTCTTAGAGCATGATACTCAATTTTGCTGGGTAGGTGATTCTAGGTTTTAATCCTAGCTCCATTGATCTCCGGAATATTGTATTCCAAGCCCTTCGATCTCTTAATGTAGAAGCTGCCAGATCTTGGGTTATTCTGATTGTGTTTCCACAATACTCAAATTGTTTCTTTCTGTCTGCTTGCAGTATTTTCTCCTTGATCTGGGAGCTCTGGAATTTGGCGACAGTATTCTTGGGAGATTTCTTTTGGGGATCTATTTGAGGAGGCGATCGATGGATTCTTTCAATTTCTGTTTTGCCCTGTGGCTCTAGAATATCAGGGCAGTTCTGCTTGATAATTTCTTGAAAGATGATATCTAGGCTCTCTTTTTGATCATGGCTTTCAGGTAGTCCAATAATTTTTAAATTATCTCTCCTGGATCTATTTTCCAGGTCAGTGGTTTTTCCAATGAGATATTTCACACTGTCTTCCATTTTTTCATTCCTTTGGTTCTGTTTTATAATATCTTGATTTCTCATCAAGTCACTAGCTTCCACTTGATCCAATCTAATTTTTAAGGTAGTATTTTCTTCTGTGGTCCGTTGGACCTCCTTTTCCATTTGGCTGATTCTGCCTTTCAAGGCATTCTTCTCCTCATTGGCTTTTTGGAGCTCTTTTGCCATTTGAGTTAGTCTATTTTTTAAGGTGTTGTTTTCTTCAGTGTATTTTTCAGTATTTTTTTGGGTCTCCTTTAGCAAGTCATTGACTTGTTTTTCATGGTTTTCTCGCATCCTTCTCATTTGTCTTCCCCATTTTTCCTCTACTTCTCTAACTTGCTTTTCCAAATCCTTTTTGAGCTCTTCCATGGCCTGGGACCAGTTCATGTTTTTCTTGGAGGCTTTTGGTGTAGGCTTTTGCACTTTGTTAACTTCTTCTGTTTGTATGTTTTGGTCTTCTTTGTCACCAAAGAAAGACTCCAAAGTCTGAGACTGAATCTGGGTGTGTTTCATTGCCTGGCCATATTCCCAACCAAGTAACGTGACCCTTGAGTTTTTCAGCGGTGTATGACTGCTTAGAGACTAAAGAGTTCTATGTTCCACGTTTGGGGGGGATGCGCCAGCTCTGCCACACCAGCACTCCTCCTTCCCCAAGAACCCCCAACCCGGACTGAACTTAGATCTTCAGCAGGCTCTTCACTCCTGCTCTGATCTGCCACTTAATTCCTCCCACCAGGTGGGCCTGGGGCCGGAAGCAACTGCAGCTGTAGTTCTGTAGCTGCCCCACCTACGCTGCCCCCGGGGCGGTAGCAGAACCTCGAACTCCTTCCACTCCCGCAGCTTCTCCCACTAACCTTCTGTGTTGTCTTTGGTGTTTGTGGGTTGAGAAGTCTGGTAACTGCTGCAGCTCACTGATTCAGGGCGCTAGGTCACGCTCTGCCCGGCTCCTGGTCTGGTTGGTCCACACCACTCACACTGGGCTCTGCTCCACTCCACTCCGCTCTGCTCCCAGCTCCATTCGGGATAGACCTCACCCAGAGACCATCCAGGCTGTCCTGGGCTGGAGCCCTGCTTCCCTCTGCTGTTTTGTGGGTTCTGCAGTTCTAGAATTGGTTCAGAGCCATTTTTATAGGTTTTTGGAGGGACTCGACGGGGAGCTCACGCTAGTCCCTGCTTTCCAGCCACCATCTTCTCTACCAAACTTTTAAAGAACAATCAATTTCAATACTACATCAAGTGTTGGAAAAAATATAAAAAGAAGTCTTGCCAAATTCCTTCTATGACACGAATATAGTCTTTATACCTAAAAGAGGGAGAGTTAAAACAGAGAAACTAAAACCAATATCTCTAATGAATATCAATACACGTTTTAAAAATAAAACATTAGCAAGGATACTACAGCAATATGGATTTATACCAAAAAGGCAGGGCTGGTTCAATATTAGGAAAACTATAAACATAATTGACCATATTAGTAATCAAAACAACAAAAATCCTGTGATTATATCAACAGATGCAGAAAAGACTTTGGGCAAGACAGGATACCCATTCCTGTTCAAAACACTAGAAAACAGGAATTAGTGGGGCTTTCTTTAAAAAGATAGGTATCTATCTAAAATGAAGAGTCAACATCTTTTATAATTGAGATAAACTAGAGGCCTTTCCAAGAAGATAATGCATAGGTAAAGGAATATGTCCATTGTCACCATTGCTATTCAGTATTGTACTAGAAATGCTAGTTATAACAATAAGATAAGAAAAAATTAAAGAATATAGCTAAAGAAGAAACAAAATTATTGTTGTTACAGATGTTATGATGTGTTTTACTTAGGGAACCCCAGAAAGTCAAGTGAAAAAGCTCAGTGAAACCATTTCTTCAGCAAAAGTGCAGGGTATAAAATAAACACAAAATCACATCTGCATTTCTGCATATTACTAATACAATCCAGCAGGAAGAGACAGAAAGAGAAATTACATTCAAAATAACTATAGAATGTGTAAAGTAATTGGGAGGCTACCTCCTGAGACATATAGGAACTACATGAACACAATCGCAAAACATTTTTACACAAATAAAGGCAGAGATGAACAACTGGAGAAATATTTATTGCTTATGTGTAGGCCAAGCCAGTATAATAAAAATGACAATACTCCCTAAGTCAATTCATTTATTCAGTGTTATACCAATGTAGTTTGTAGAATTAAAAAAAAGTAATAACAAAATTTGTTGAGAGGAATAAAACATGAAGTGTATCAAGTGAATTAATGAAAAAAAGTGTAAGGAAGGAGTGACAGTGCCTGGTATACAGTAGGTGCTTAATAAATGCTTATTGACTGACTGACAGCATAGTTTCAGGATTTCCTTTGGTTCCATTCAGCAGTATGCAATCAGAATGAAGTATTTGGATGGTGGGAGTAATCCGAGTTTGGATTTGGGCAAGATATGATTGTGATAAAAACAATTGTATAAAGGATTCAAAAATAGATCTGAACTGGTTCACCAAGGGATTGGGATAGGGAAAGGAGGAGAAGACAGTGTTTTTACTAGGAATCAGTGCTGTATTTTGTCAAAAGCCTTTTCTGCATCCATTGAGATAATCATATGATTTCTGTTGGTTTTGTTGTTGATATGGTCAATTATGCTCATAGTTTTCTTAATAATTAACCAGCCCTGCATTCCTGGTATAACTTTCACCTGGCCGTAGTGTATTATCCTGGTGATAAATTGCTGTAATCACTTTTTAAAATAATATTTTATTTAAAATTTTTGCATCAATAACCATTAGGGAAATTGGTCTATAATTTTCTTTCTCTGTTTTGGCTCTTCCTGGTTTAGGTATCAGCACCATATTTGTGTCATAAAAAGAATTTAGTAGGACTCCTTCTTTGCCTGCTTTTTCAAATAATTTATATAGTATTAGAATTAATTATTCTTTAAATGTTTAGTAGAATTCACTTGTAAATCCATCTGGCTCTGGAGATTTTTTTCTTAAGGAGTTCATTGACGGCTTGTTCAATTTCTTTTTCTAAAATGGGTTTATTTAAGTATTTAATTTCCTTTTCTGTTAGTCTGGGCAATTTATATTTTTGTAAGCATTCATCCATTTCACTTAAATTGCCAGGTTTGTTGGTATACAGTTGGGCAAAATAGCTCCTAATAATTGCTTTAATTTCCTCTTTGTGGTGATGAATTCATCCTTTTCATTTTTGATACTGGTCATTTGGTTTCCTTCTTTCTTTTTTTAAATCAATTTAGCCAAAAGTTTATCTATTTTATTGGCTTTTTCATAAAACCAGCTCTTAGTTTTATTATTAGTTCAATAGTTTTCTTTCAGTTTTATTAATCTCTCCTTTGATTTTCAGAATTTGTAATTTGACATTTAATTGGGGATTTTAAATTTGTTCTTTTTCTAGCTTTTTTAATTGCATGCCCAATTCACTGATCTCTTCTTTTTCTATTTTTTAATGTAAGCATTTAGAGATATAAAATTTCCCTTAAATACTGTATTGGCTGTATCCCATAAATTTTGGTGTGTTGTCTCTTTATTGTCATTCATTTTGATGAAATTATTGATTGTTTCTGTGACTTGTTGTTTGACCCACTCATTCTTTAGGATTAGATTATTTAGTTGCCAATTTGTTTTTAGCCTGTCTTTCCGTGGCCCTTCATTATACATAATTTTTACTGCATCATGATCTGAAAAGGATGCATTTACTAGTTCTGTCTTTCTGCATTTGATTCTGAGGTTTTTATGCCCTGATACATGGTCAGTTTTTGTGTACATGCCATGTACCACTGAGAAAAAGGTATATTCCTTTCTATCTCCATTCAGTTTTCTCCATTTCTCCAATTCTATTCACCTCCTTAATTTTTTTCCTTGTTTATTTTGTGGTTAGATTTATCTAGTTCTGAGAGAGGGAAGTTGAGGTCCCCCACTAGTATAGTTTTGCTTTCTGTTTCTTCCTGTAACTCACTTAACTTCTCCTCTAAGCATCTGGATCCTATACCACTTGGTGCATATATGTTTAGTATTGATATTATTTCATGACCTCTGGTACCTTTTAGCAAGATGTAGTTTCCTTCCTTATATCTTTTAATTAGATCTATTTTTGCCTTTGCTTTGTCTGAGATCAGGATTGCTACCCCTGCTTTTTTTTTTACTTTAGCTGAAGACTTTACTCTGCTTCAAATGTGTTTCTTATAAATAACATACTGTGGGATTATGGTTTTTAATCTACTCTGCTTCTGTTTTATGGGTGAGTTCATCCCGCACACATTCATAGTTATGATTACTAATTGTTTATTGCCCTCTATCCTATTTCCCCCTGCTTTTACTTTTCTCTCTCCTTTCACCCTGTCCCTCCTCACGAGAGTTTTGCTTCTGACCATCACCTCCCTCAATCTGCTCTCCCTTTTATCATCCCCACTCTCCCTTTTCTTTCCCCTTTCCCCTCCTACTTCTGCCTTCCCTTCTGCCCTCCATTCTATCCACCCCATTCCTTTTCTTTCTCCTTTCTCCTACTACTTTTCCCCTCTCTTCTACCCTCCCTTCTACTGACCCCTCCCTTTTCTTTCCCGTTTCTCCTCCTGCTTCTCTATAGGGTAAGATAAATTTCTATACCTATCTGAGTGTGTATGTTATTCCTTCTTTGAGCCAACTCTAAGGAGAGTAAGGTTCAAGCAATGTTCACCCCCCTCCCTTCTTTTTCTCTACTGTAATAGGTCTTTTGCACCTCTTCATGTGATGTATTTTACACTATTCTGCTTCCCCCTTTCCTCTTCTCCTAGTACAGAGATGTACTTACCCCTTAATAAAAAGATTTGTTCTGTGAAGTTTGAATTCAGTCAAAGGGCCACAGTTGAGGACCTACAGGGCCACATGTGGCCTTGAAGCTGCAGATTCCCCACCCCGGTCCTAGTATAATCCTTTTTTTTAACCCCTTAATTTTTTTCTATTATCACATCAAAGTCAACTTATATCCACACACTCTATGTATACCCCTTCTAACTACCCTAATAGAGATACAGTTTTCAAGATTTACAGGTATCATCTTCCCATGTAGGGACGTAAACAGTTTAACCTTATTGAATAATATGTTTTTTTCCTGTTTACCTTTTTATGCATCTCTTGAGTCTTGTGTTTGAAGATCGAATTTTCTGTTGCACTCTGGTCTTTTCATCAGGAAAGTTTGAAAGTCTCCTGTTTCATTGGATATACATCTTTTCCCCTGAAAGATTATGCTCAGTTTTGCTGGGTAGTTTATTCTTGGTTATAATCTAAGCTCCTTTGCCTTCCAGAATATTATATTCTAAACCTCCCTGTCCTTTAAAGTAGAAGCTGCTCAGTCCTGACTGCGGCTACACAATATTTGAATTGTTTCTTTCTAGCTACTTGCAGCATTTTCTCTTTGACTTGAGAATTATGGGATTTGCCTACAATATGCCTTGAAGTTTTCATTTTGGGATCTCTTGGGTGATTGGTGGATTCTTTCAATCACTATTTTGCCCTCTGGTTCTAGGATATCAAGGCAATTTTCCTTGATAGTTTCTTTTTTTTCTTTTTTATGATATTTTTTATTTAATATATTTAGTTTTCAGCATTGATTTTCACAAGAGTTTGAATTACAAATTTTTTCCCCTTTTCTACCCCCCCCCACTCCAAGATGGCATATATTCTGGTTGCCCTGTTCCCCAGTCAGCCCTCCCTTCTCTCACCCCACTCCCCTCCCATCCCCTTTTCCCTTCCTTTCTTGTAGGGCAAGATAAATTTCTACGCCCCATTGCCTGTGTATCTTATTTTCTAGTTGCATGCAAAAACTTTTTTTTGTTGTTTTTGAACATCTGTTTTTAAAACTTTGAGTTCCAAATTCTCTCCCCTCTTCCCTTCCCACCCACCCTCCCTAAGAAGTCAAGCAATTCAACATAGGCCACATGCGTATCATTATGTATAACCCTTCCACAATACTCATGTTGTGAAAGACTCACTATATTTTGCTCCTTCCTAACCTATCCCCCTTTATTGAATTTTCTCCCTTGACCCTGTCCCCTTTCGAAAGTGTTTGTTTTTGATTACCTCCACCCCCATCTGCCCTCCCTTCTATCATCCCACCTTTTTTATCTTCTTCCTTCTTCTTTCCTGTGGGGTAAGATACCCTCCTCAGGTCAAATCTGATGAGAGCAAGATTCACTCATTCCCCCCCTTACCTGCCTTCTCTTCTCTTCCTACAGAACTGCTTTTTCTTGCCACTTTTATGCAAGATAATTTACCCCATTCTGTATCTCCCTATCTCCCTATCTCAATATATTCCTCTCTCATCCCTTAATTTGATTTTATTTCTTTTAGATATCTTCCCTTCGTCTTCAATTCACCCTGTGCCTGCTCTCTCTCTCTCTCTCTCTCTCTCTCTCTGTATATATACACATACATATATACATGCATGCACATTCACATATATATATATATATATACATACATACATGAACATATATATATATATATATATATGCATATTCCCTAATACTGAGGTCTCATGAATCATACACATCATCTTTCTATGTAGGAATGTAAACAAAACAGTTCAACTTTAGTAAGTCCCTTGCAATTTCTTTTTCTTGTTCTTTTTCTTGATTACCTTTTCATGCTTCTCTTGATTCTTGTGTTTGAAAGTCAAATTTTCTATTCATCTCTGGTCTTTTCACTGAGAAAGCTTGAAAGTCCTCTATTTTATTGAAAGTCCATATTTTGCCTTGGAGCATGATACTCAGTTTTGCTGGGTAGGTGATTCTTGGTTTTAATCTTAGCTCCATTGACCTCCAGAATATCATATTCCAAGCCCTTCGATCTCTTAATGTGGAAGCTGCCAGGTCTTGGGTTATTCTGATTGGGTTTCCACAATACTCAAATTGTTTCTTTCTGGCTGCTTGCAGTATTTTCTCCTTGATCTGGGAGCTCTGGAATTTGGCGACAATATTCCTAGGAGATTTCTTTTTGGGATCTATTTGAGGAGGCGATCTGTGGATTCTTTCAATTTCTGTTTTGCCCTGTGGCTCTAGAATATCAGGGCAGTTCTGCTTGATAATTTCTTGAAAGATGATATCTAGGCTCTCTTTTTGATCATGGCTTTCAGGTAGTCCAATAATTTTTAAATTATCTCTTCTGGATCTATTTTCCAGGTCAGTGGTTTTTCCAATGAGATATTTCACATTGTCTTCCATTTTTTCATTCCTTTAGTTCTGTTTTATCATATCTTGATTTCTCATCAAGTCACTAGCTTCCACTTGATCCAATCTAATTTTTAAGGTAGTATTTTCTTCTGTGGTCCGTTGGACCTCCTTTTCCATTTGGCTGATTCTGCCTTTCAAGGCATTCTTCTCCTCATTGGCTTTTTGGAGCTCTTTTGCCATTTGAGTTAGTCTATTTTTTAAGGTGTTGTTTTCTTCAGTGTATTTTTCAGTATTTTTTTGGGTCTCCTTTAGCAAGTCATTGACTTGTTTTTCATGGTTTTCTCGCATCCTTCTCATTTGTCTTCCCCATTTTTCCTCTACTTCTCTAACTTGCTTTTCCAAATCCTTTTTGAGCTCTTCCATGGCCTGGGACCAGTTCATGTTTTTCTTGGAGGCTTTTGGTGTAGGCTTTTGCACTTTGTTAACTTCTTCTGTTTGTATGTTTTGGTCTTCTTTGTCACCAAAGAAAGACTCCAAAGTCTGAGACTGAATCTAGGTATGTTTTCTCTGCCTGGCCATATTCCCAACCAAGTAACTTGACCCTTGAGTTTTCCAGCAGGGTATGACTGCTTGTAGACTAAAGAGTTCTATGTTCCATGCTTGGGGGGATGTGCCAGCTCTGCCACACCAGCACTCCTCCTTCCCCAAGAACCCCCAACCCGGACTGAACTTAGATCTTCAGCAGGCTCTTCACTCCTGCTCTGATCTGCCACTTAATTCCTCCCACCAGGTGGGCCTGGGGCCGGAAGCAACTGCAGCTGTAGTTCTGTAGCTGCCCCACCTACGCTGCCCCCAGGGCAGTAGCAGAACCTCGAACTCCTTCCACTCCCGCAGCTTCTCCCACTAACCTTCTGTGTTGTCTTTGGTGTTTGTGGGTTGAGAAGTCTGGTAACTGCTGCAGCTCACTGATTCAGGGCGCTAGGTCACGCTCTGCCCGGCTCCTGGTCTGGTTGGTCCACACCACTCACACTGGGCTCTGCTCCACTCCACTCCGCTCTGCTCCCAGCTCCATTCGGGATAGACCTCACCCAGAGACCATCCAGGCTGTCCTGGGCTGGAGCCCTGCTTCCCTCTGCTGTTTTGTGGGTTCTGCAGTTCTAGAATTGGTTCAGAGCCATTTTTATAGGTTTTTGGAGGGACTTGGCGGGGAGCTCACGCTAGTCCCTCCTTTGATAATTTCTTGAAAGATGCTTTCCAGGCTTTTTTTTTATTGTGGCTTTTAGGGTAGTCCAATAATTCCTAAATTATCTCTCCTGGATCTATTTTCCAGATGCATTGTTTTTCCATTGAGGTATTTTATATTTTCTGTTTTTTCATTTTTTTTATTTTGTTTGACTGATTCTTGATGTCTCATGGAGTCATTAGTTTCTATTTGCCCGATTCTAATTTTCAAGGAATTATTTTCTTCAGTTAGCTTTTGTACCTCCTTTTTCATTTGGCCAATTCTGATTTTTAAGGAGTTGTTTTCTTCAGTCAATTTTTGCCCTTCCTTTTTCAAGCTGTTGACTCTCTTTTGCATACCTCTCATTTCTTTCTCCAATTTTTCTTCTACTTCTCTTATTTGATTTTTAAAATCCTTTCTGAGCTCTCCCAAGGTTTTTTGGGCTTGTGACCAATTCATATTCCCCTTTGAGGTTTCTCATGTAGGCATTTTGATAGAGTTGTCCTCTTCTGAGTTTGTGTTTTGATCTTCCCTGTCACCATGGTAAATTTTTATGGTCAGGCCTCTTTTCTGTAAAGAAACAGAAATGATCAAGAAGCTCATTTTTAGCCTATTTTGTGTCTTTTAAAGTTGGGCTCTGCTCCTGGGACGCAGAGGGCAGTGTCCCAAGCTTCTTGTGTTGGGAGCCAGGGTCTTGGTCACTGGCTTTTTACTCCAGGGCCTCAGGTGCTCGCAGCTTGCCCACTGAGCTGGGGTGGCCCACCCTAGTTGCACCTGTTGTGCCCTGGGCTCTGGGGCTGGCAATTTGCCTTCTGTGCTGGGGCTGGAGGCCTCACAGCTGGCCTGCTGTGCCACTGGACTGCTGAGCCAGAACCATAGGGTTTCAGTTGGTAATCTATGCTGTGGCTAAGAGCCTCCCACTGGCTTGCCTAGATACTGGCTGTGCTGGGCTGTGCTCCTCTTCTGTCCAAGTGAGACAGACTTTTCGTGTAGTCCCTCCAAGCTATCTTTAGCTGCAAAATTGTTTCACTCTATCTTTTTGTAGGTTCTGTTGCTCTAGAATCTGTTTAGAAGCTTGACTTAACATTGTTTCTGAGGGAAACTGGGGAGAGCTCAGGCAACTTCCTGGCTTTAATCAACCATCTTGGCTCTGCCCCTTTGGGCATTGTTTTACTACCCCCTTCCTCACCTGGAGTTTCAGGTTTCTGTTAAGCACTTTTGGTTACAGACTAAAGAGAATTAATTTTTCAACATCCATCTACTCACTGTGTGACCTTGAGCTTCATCTTTCTGGGCATCAATTTCCCCATCCTCCTAACAGATGAGGGAGTTTGAACTCCATGGCCTCTGAGGTCCCTTCTAGCTGAAATCAGTTATCATAGGCAAAACCCAGAGGACATTAGACACTAACAATATTATTGAATAACAAAGTAAATTATCACATTTTCTTGACTTGGTGTTATCCACAATGTTAAACAGAGAAAGTACTTTTCTCAGATTGTCACCCATAAGAATACGTGGGAGGGTGGGAGGGAGGATGGGGGAAACCAACTTAATCATAGCATCCTCTATTCTGATATTTCTTCTAGTGAAACAGTAGACTCAAGTTCATAATATGTTAGAAAGATTGTTTTTGAACATATTGACCAACCAACTGTAAAAAAAGGGTGCGGGGGCACACATATCCCTAGGCTAAACGTTAAAATGACCCAGAGCACATGGTCTGCTTTTCCCAGAGATTCACAGTTCATTCTTCACTAGTGGTTTCCTGTATATGCTGGATTATAAACTGGAATCCCTAAGCTAGAGAAAGGAGTTCATTAGCTAGCTATTTCACAGGAGTTTCAGTGTTTCATGCATGACGTGTACAAATCAGACTTTTACAGATCAGAAGCCCTTGGCCCTCACTGACACAGGGTCATCTAGGCCCTTGTTTGGCACATATGGGGGATCACATTTGAGTGCTGGCCCTATCCTGGTTATGGCCAGCCATGCAGCACTATCCAGGTCCAAAATGACCTCTCCTTGTGGAGATTGTTTTTCAGTATACTACTGTCATCTTACCTGGGTGTGAAACTGACAGCTGAGTTCCTATCTGAAAGTTGTCACATTCTTTATGAAAGCCAGGTCCTTGTCATACTTGATTATACAAAGAACCCCTTCTTCAGATCTCACTCAATATGCTGAGCTTGAGATGCCAGTAAAAACAAAATCCCATCCCTCTGTGTTACTGAAATGGAGTGAAGGTGTTCATCATGGGCATTTAAGAGGCTGATGAACTGGGAGGGCAGATTTCCTGAGGGGACATCAATAAAGGTAATGCATGAAATGGAAAGTAAGCCAAGTCCTGAACTTCTTGAGAAAGAAGAGAGTGGACTCTGTTTTTAGTTTGGATCATCCATTTATTTAAACATTTATTGAGTGCCTAGTGTGTGCCCTATGCTGGGCCATGGTCTCTCCAAGTCCCTCCCAGTCCACATTGGGAGATGGTACAAGACTATGAGGATCTGCATAATAAAGAGTAATAAAACTGGAGAGTGTAAACCTCTAAGGAAAAGAGCTTGCTAGGTAATGGTAGCAGTGGGAGGCTCAAGACATAGCAATGGAGAGCCAGGAGCATACCTACTCCCCTGGGTCCAGTGTGTCTGTCAGAGGATGAGTGGGAACATGAAAGAAGATCCATCTAACATTGTAGAGGGGAGCTGGGGATGTAGTGTCTCCTGGAGGGAGCCATATTTCTGCAAGTACAAGAAGACAGGCAGAAGCATGAGAGGAATGGAGAAGGTTTTCATAATGCCTTCTGGAATCTGACTGAAGGAAATTGCTCAGCCACACAGTGACACAGATAGGACATGAATGAGGTATCCATTTCCCAGCATCCTAGCTCCCTCTTCTGTTGCTTCCCATTGCTTTCACAGCCCTGCAGCGGAAGTCCAGCTAAGGCAAACAGTCTGCAGCTGTTGGCTCCTTGTGGCTCTAGCTAGTCTAGGGGAGTGGGGGTGCAGGGTGGCAGTGGGGGGTGGGATCACTACATTTGCAAAAGCAGATTTGGGAGCAATTGGAAGCTAGAGCTAGGAGCAGAGACAGGGCCAAGACATTGGGATGGGGACAGGAGACAGACCAGCAGCCAGAACCAAAGATAAAGTGGGATCCAACCAGATCGGCAGCTGTCATGAAAGTTGGGCCAGGGAGATCCACTTTGGAAATTGATCTCCACTCCTAAGGTTTCCTCTCATTGTTCCATAGCTTATTTCAGTAAGTTCCAAATAGCAATCTCTTCCTTATTTTTTTCCCCATCTATTAGCTGGAAATAACTGGGGAGAGGGCAGAGGCATGCTAGTAAATATTTAACAACCAGCCTTCCAGTTTCATCTGCATTATTAACATTTTCTCCATCACTTTCCTAAATTTAGACATCTACAAAGAAATCAGTCCAGCCCTGATTTATTGTGTTTGCCAGTTTTCAAGGCATAAATGCTTGCGCTTAAAATTGACCAACTACTTTCCTTAGCCTATTAGAGCATAGCCCTGGGTGGTGGGAAATGAGGATAATCAGGCAAAGCAGTTTCTTTTTATAAATTTATTTTTATTGTTATCTTTCGCTTTGTTTGCAGATATATCCCTCCCCTGTTGTCATTCCCTTATTAAAAAAGAATTTTGAAAAAGAGGAGAAAAGTAATTCAGCTAAACCAACAAACACAACAATGGCACCTGACCCATTGGTCCCCTCACCTACAGGGATATTTTCTTTGGGCAGTTTCAGTTTTTGCATTGTTGTGGTCATCACATATATTGTTTTCTTGGTTCCGATCACTTTAATCTGCATCAGTTAATATTCATCATTTCACAGTAACATTCCATTGTATTCATGTATCACCACCGTATGTTTAGCTCTTCCCCAATCAAAGAGTGTCCACTTTGTTTATAGTTCTTTGCTACCACAAAAAGGCTGCTACAAATATTTCGTTTTAAGGGGAAACTTCTTTCTGTCTTCCATCTCCTTGGTGAAGTGGTATTTCTAGGTTAAATGGTGTATATGTTTGTTTTTTGTCACTGTTTTTAGCATAATTCTAATTTATTCTTCACAATAACATTTTACAACTCTACCAGTAACTTATTCCTGTACCCATATGCCCCCAGTTCTCTTGAAATCAACTCCTTCCATCTTTTGCCATCTTCACCAATTTGCTGAAAGTCAAGTTATAACAAACCGTTCTCTTGGTTTACGTTTCTCATCATTAGGGATTTGGTTGCTAATAATTTCTATTTCTTGGCTAAGATCTATTTATTCATATCCTTTGACTATCTCTGCACTGGAAAATGTCTCTTGATTTTCATTTTGTTTTGTTCTCATTTAATTTTTGACCAGATCCATCATTTTTGGCTATATAGAATTTCCTGTAAGGAGATGTCCTCTACCAATGCAACTCAGTAACTGCTCAAAATGCCCAGCCTTTGAGTTACCTGGAGCACTGAGACCCCACAGGTGCTAGAAGCAGGACTCAAATCTGCCTCTTCCTGACATCAGGGGTAGCTCTTTAGCTGTGGTACCACTCTGCCTCTTGTCTTTTAGAAAGTCCTTCACAGTGACTCCAGTCTATGTTTTCTTTCCCTTCACTTGCCAAATTGGCTTATGATATATGTTCTCCATACATACCATTCCATGTCCCATCTCCAAGCTTTTAGACAGGCAGCTTCCCCAACCCCTTACCGAGAATGCACATCCTCCTCATTTTCCCTTCCTTGAATCCCTAGCTTTCTTCAAAGCCCAGCTGACAAGAGCCACTTCCTACATGATGGATTTACTCTGCTCAATTTTCTATTTGCTCACATGTTGTTTCCCCCAATAAAATATAGGCCTCTTGAAGGCAGGGACTGTTCCAGGTACCTAATGCCTCAATAGCAGAAAAATGCATCACTGTACTGTACCTGATCCTACTGTGCTCTTTTAGAAACTTGTCCTCTTAGATGGTATCATCTTAGAAATAAGAATTCATTTATGCATTCATTCAGCAAACATTTATTCCGTGTCTGCTATGTGCCAGGCACTGTGCTAGGTACTAAGAATATGAAGAAAGTCAAAAGGCAGTCCCTGTTTTCAAAGAATTCCATTGTCACATTAAACGCAAACATGGATTTTGAGTTGTATCAATGTCTTTTATTCATTTTTGATTAATTAAGTGGAAAGGCAGGGGTAACTCCTTCTCTGAAAGCTTCCCACAGACCCTTTATTACATAGATATATGTGATATAAAACATGTGTATTTATTATAACATGTGTCTATATCTCATATCAGTGCCCAAGCATGCAGAAAGCAGAAAGTAACCCTGTCTTAAGGGTTATTTCACAGAGCCCTAAACCTGACACAAAACCATCCATGTCCATCACAGTCTTCTAGAACATGAAATCATATTTCGTGTCTTTGCAAGTAATATAGGTGATGTTTTTCATCTTAGAAGGCGGCACCAAGGTTAGACGAGGTTCTTTCATGGAAACTCCAAAGCCATCTCTGGCCATCACATTCAATATTATTTCAGTCTCTCTACTCTTCCTAGCAGAGACACTGTTAATTTTGAGTTTAGGAGCCCTAGTCCTCATTGCTAAAATAATAATCTACAAGACCTAAACAATCTTAAATTATATCACATTTGACCTGGGATTCAGATCCGATGGTCTGTGGGAGTATCGCTGCTGCTGGTTTATTAATTCGTATTAGGAAATTGGAAAGGTTGAAAGCCAAACATGTAACTACTCAGTGAGACATCCATTTGTTCATTTGTTGCCATGAACCACACGGTGTGGACAAGTATATTTTGTTATATATGTGACCTAAGTCCCAAATCTTTCCGAGTATCTGTCTGGAAGGAAGGAAACAAGCATTTATTCATTCAGCACCTCCTTCATGCCAAGCACTGTGCTAAGCATTTTATAAATATTATCTCATTTGGTCCTCACAACAATCCTGGGAGGGAGGTGCTATTGTTATCCCCATTTCACAGATGAGGAAACTACAGAGGTGAAGTGATTTGCCCAGGGTCATATAGCTAGTGTGTGTCTGAGGTGGAATTTGAAGTCAGGTCTTCTTGCCTCCAGGCCCAAGGCTATATATATGCACTGTGGCTCCTGCTAGTGGTCTCAGATGTGAAGCTGTATTTTTTTCTTCCAGGAAAGCATCAGAAATCAATGCCCTTCCAGTAGGACTTGAGAACTTTTCATAGACAAGATTTCTACTCAGCAAGTTTGTCAGAGAGCAGAGCAGCCCCAGGAATAATGTATACAGTTGGGAGGAGGAAGGAAGGAAGTAGCCATACTCCAGGAAGCCAAAGGGAAGAAAGGGTCAGGTGGCTTATCCAACTCTGGCCACTTCTTTCTCCTTGGCTACCATAGTTCGAAGCAGTAGGCTGCCTTTTGAACCCCACCTGTGTGACACCACCACCAGGAACCATTTTCTGTCTTGGGTGTGGCCAACTAAGTCTATTGTGCTGAAGTCTGTAGTGGGCTCCTACTTACATAAGGTTTGAGGCCAGGTTGGGTCCATTCCAAAAAGCCAAACACTTAATGTTCACAGGCCTGTTTCAAGTCAGGCCACCAAAAGTTGGAAGGAACTTCAGAGACTATCTGGTCCTAAGAGGAGCAAAGTGGGCTACCACCTCACAGCACCTTCTACAGAGCAGACATACTGAGGCAAGAGCCACTATAGCTTTGCTATGCAGCAGCTCAAGGACAAAGGCAAGGGCAAGACCAACTGACTTCAGCTCTGGTCTCACCTTCCCTACCTCCTTCCATTTACCTGAAGGTTCTGGGAGCCTCCACTGCTTCCATGCAAGTCTGGCTGGATATATCATTCCATCCTTTCCAAGCAAAGGCAGAGGGGTTCTCGGTCTTGGAGGATCATGCATAGCCTCTAGCTGCCTTCAGTAAGTTCCTCAATAGATCTAGTTGAACTCCACCCCAGGGCCCTTGAAAGAGCCACCTGGCATGATTGCCAAGTCATCGGCAGTGTTCTTTGAAAAATCGAAGAGGAAAAAAGGGGCATTATAGTATTGCAGAAGGGTAAATGACTCAATTTTCAAAGAAGGAACAGTAGAGTCTATAAGACTATAGGCCTGTGAACTTGCCTTTAATGCCTGACAAAACTTTAGATGTCATCAGAGGGACAGCTTGTTAGCATTTCAGAGGTGAAATAGCACAAAGAGGGAGTAAATGGAGTGACATAAGAACATGTCTTTCCAGGTGCACTTATGATTATCTTTAGTTGGCTTCCTGGACTGGTACATAGATAGATAAGGGGAAAACCTTATGTGGACATGGTCTACCTAGATTTCAGCCAAGTGTGGGACATCTCTTATACTATCTTTGTGAACAGGATGGAGGGCTGTGGGCTAGATGGCATCACAGTTAAATGGATTGGGAATCGATCAAATAATGTAATCCGAAGAGTGGTGGATCAGTGGATCAATGTCATTGTGGAGGAAGATTTCAAGTGGAGTGCCTCAGGGGACTGGCCTTGTCCTATACACATTGGTCTGTAAAATTAGTAAAATTACTAATGACTTAGATGAAGGCATAGATGGGATGTTTCTCAGATTTATAATGACACTCATTTTCAGGTAGGGGGATGGTTAATCTGTTTAACTTGGAGAAGATTTGGAATGGGAAAGGGACTCTAATGGCTATTTTCCAAGATTTGGAGGACTATTGTGTAGAAGCAAGGTTAGCCAAGGCAGAACTGTGAACTGTAGGTAGAAGCTGCACATAGGCCAATTGAGATGTAAGGGGAAACATGGCTAATAATACAAGTGGGTCGGTGACAGCTTGTTCAAGTGTGTGTATGCATGCGTGGGTTTGGATGTGTGTGCACATGTGTGCTCAATGACCTCATATGCCACTTTCCACTTAGATGATGGATTCTCTGCTATTACAGCCTCTTGCTGTCCCTCACCCCTACTCCTCTCTATCCAGTCAGTTGTCATGTCTTGTCCTTTCTACCTCCCTCCCATTCCTTCCTTTCTCAAACAATTTCATCACATATTGGTTGGATCGTTACAATAGCCTCCCAGTTGGTTTCCCTGATTCTCTCCAATCCATCTTCCACACAGCTGCAAAAAGGATATTCTTAAAGTTCAGATCTGATCATGCCAATCCTCTACTTTAGAAGCGTCGATGCCTCCCTCCTGTCTTCAGAACAAGTTCTTAACCTCATTCAGGAGGCCCAGGAACTTGGATGGGAAGAAAACAGAACCACAACTTTTTTATTTGCACTAACCTCGAAATGAAACTTAGCATTTCCTTCAATTATGAATGGAGTAGCAAACCTTTATTCTGAGAAAGGATCCACTGGTTTCACCAGACTGCCAGAGGGGGCCGTGACATATCAAAAGTTAAAACCCCTGACTCTAGAGTAAAATGGACACTTTTTTGTTGGGCATTTAAAGCCTTTCACAATCTGACTCCAGCTGACTATTCCAAGCTTATTGCACTTTCACACAATTTATGATCCAGTCACCTGGTATACCTTGCTATCCCTTGCACATCTTTACCTACATGTGCTTTACCTTTACATCTCCCACCTCTGCATTGGTTATGGCTCCTTACCCCTTCCTCTTGTAATCCCTTATTTCCCTCAAAGCTCGGCTCACAGGTCACCTACTTAGGAGGGTTTTACCTGTGCCCCTCCTAAGGTATTGTATTTTTTCCCCAAAATTTTCTTGTGTGTACTTATATGTGTGTTATTTCCCTATATAGCATGTAAGCTCCTCAGGGACAGAGACCATTTTGCTTCTTTGTATCCACAGCTTGGTACATAGTAGGCTTTAATTAACAAAGATCTATTTTTTTTTCTTCCTTGATTAATTCAGTAGTCTCTGGGTCCCCCTACTGGGGAACGGTAGTAAAGCAGACAGTCCCGTCGTTGCATCTAAAAACAGATTGAGACGATGATGTCATATGCTGTCTGAGAGACAACAACTGCCAAATATTAGTAATTAGTGAAATCAGGGCAAGGGGAAAGAGGAATCTTGGCCCAGGGTACACCTAGGACACCTAGAGGCTCTGTTGAAGATAAACAAGTAAAGGTGTAGTCCAAAAGCTAGGACAGCCCATCCATCCCCAGGGTAGTGAGGGCTGTCCCCCACATGTAGCAGAGGCTCAAAAGGAGGCGGAAGAGACATATTTCACCTATTCTCCCCCACCCCATTGCGTTTTTTCCAAGGGAGACTTTCATTCCTGCCAGGAGGGGAAGCAGGAAGTTGGGGCTGGAGGCCACCACTCTCTTCTCCTCAGAAAGAAGGGGTACTGCACTCTAGCTATCTGTTCCCTTAAATATTATCTGCAGTATCTATCTGCCCTCTTAAATGTTAAAAGTTAAACCATATCTAGGAGATGTGATCTTCAGGTTCAAACTAAACTTCTGATTGCTAATCATTAATGGGGAAAGGAAGACCCCAAGCTTTATATCCGAGGCTTGATTTGAACTCACACAGTGAACTCACATAGTAAATGGGAAAGAAAACCATTTATCTGGGTTGATAGCAAAACAGAAATCAGAGAAATTATACGTAAGAGAACATATACCAGAAAATACAGAGTAAATGAGCTCTCCCATTGGGAGTAAGGTAATTCAGCCCAACTAACAGAGAAAATCCTAGATCTCACACAAGCAGGAGATGGGGACATAATGGAAACTGGTAGATCTTCTCATTTTAGCTTCTTCCCGGAGTCTTATTTTCCCTTCAGCAACCTAAAGAAGGGTTGGCATCTTCCATCTTTTCTCTCAAAGCTGGAAGCTAGAAGTGCCAAAGCTACTGCAGAGGACAGAGACTCAAGAATTTGAAGAGACCAGATGTCTTTCCTTTCCCACTTTTGCCAGCTCCACCCTACCTCTCATGCAGGTATGGGGCATTGATATCCACCAATGAACAGAGTCCCACACCAATGAGCTCTGGGACTCAGATTTACACCAGAATCCCAGAGTAACTGAAGCATTGCTAGCCAAAGCTCAGAAATTATTTGGGTAGGTTGCTAGTCAGTTTAAAGCCAAAGGGGTTAAATATTGTTGTTGTTGTTGTTGGTCCATCACATCTGACTCCTCATGACCCCATTTGGGATTTTCTTGGCAGAGATACTGGAGTGGTTTTCCATTTCCTTCTTCAGCTCATTTTACAGATGAGGAAACTGAGGCAAACAGGGTGAAGTGACTTGCCCAGCGTCACATAGCTAGTCATTATCTGAGGCCAAATTTGAACTCAGGAAGATGAGTCTTCCTATCTCCAGGCCTGGCGTTCTATCTAGGGAGCCAGGGTTGCTAGAAAGTTAGGATTTTGTCTGATAATTCCCACTGTCTCATCTCCAATGTCTCCCTATTTACTCACTCCTTCTCATCTATGTATCAAGTTCCTCTGACTCTTCCCACTCCTGGCTGGCTCCACCTGGCCCTCTAGATTCTAGGGGTAGTTTGAGGAGTTTAGGAGTATCTCAGTTCTAATGGCATTGACTCAGGCTCCCACTGGTTTGGATACCAGTCCCAACTAACCACTTAATATCAATTAGCTTTTACAAAAGGTGTATTTCCTTGGAAGATAAAACAAAAACAAAAGTACAAACATTTCCTCCCAGCAATGTGGGAGTACATTTCATTGATCCCACTTCAGTCTGGAAAGAATGGGCTCACTAAGCACAATTTCTACATTGCCTTGGTCCTACCAAGTTCGTGTTGTTGTTGTTGTTGTTATCATATTTAAATTAATATCACTGCCAAATGAAAATCTTTGTCTCAACTACTGATGGTTTGAAGGTTGCTCCTGAAGGGTATTCCTAGCTCCTAGGGGCATTGATGCTGAGCTGGCTACAGAACCCAAACAGGGATACCAGGCTACCTGGACCCTTCAGAACTCCTAAAACAGAAAAGAACGAATAGAAAAATAAAAAGATAGAGGGCAATTTCCATGGGACCATGTATAGGCCTCAAAGGGGAGAAGGCTTCCACCCTTTCAGCATTATCTTTTACCAGACACCGTTAACAAGGGAGTCAAACCAAGAGAGAGAGCAGCTGAAGAAGACAATACCCAAGGCCTCTTCGAAAATGCCTCTAGTTGATTTTTTTTCTAGAGGGGGGCGGAGCCAAGATGGCCGCATGAAAACAGCGTCTTACCGGAGCTCTCTCACAAGTTCTATCAGATTCCTATAAAAAAGTGAATTTGAGCAGATTTGAGAGAGTTAGAAACTGCAAGAAGTCTGAGTGGAGCAAATTTCCCAGCCAGAAGAGTCTGAAAGGCCGAAGGAACAAATCTGTGGGCTAGGAGAGTGCTCCGTGTGCAGAGCTGCTCCAGACAGGACCAAAGCGGAAGCAGCTGGCCGGGAAACCCACGTGGGAGACAGGCTGGGAGAAAGCCGGGTGCCCAAAACCAGCAGAGATCCCCAGGCCTCCCAACACAGGACGGCACTCTGTGGAAGCGAGGAGAGGCAGCACAACGCCACTGACCCTGAGATACAAACTCCTGAGGCTTGCAGCCCAAAGGTATGAAATGCTTCTTGAACTTCAAGGAGACATAATGGCCAGGTAAACGACTCTAATCCCTCCCTTCCCCACCCAGAGAATTCCTCGGGAAAAAAAACAAACAAACAAAAAAACAAAAATGCTGGAATAGAGGAGACAGAAGTGGGGCTTCATTGGCCGAATAGTGGGAATACCTGAGTCCCAGAGGGGCAGAGCCAGCAGGGGCCAACACTAGGAACCCAGACATACTCTTGCTCCCCCAGGGGAAGTGCCAGACACCAATTCAAACAACAAAGAGCTGAGACCATTGCTGAAGAGCAACAGTGCTGGAGAACAACCCCAGGGGAAGAGGGGATTTCGGGCAGCCAGACCCCCTCCCCCACACCTCAGGAAACTGAAGGCTGTAATTCACAAAGCCAACAACTAGACTCACAATCCCCAGAATAAGAAAGCTGGGACAGAGAGCCCTAAGCCCCAAAAGGAGAAATTTATTGTAAAGCCAGGAAAAGGCTAACCAACATGAAGAACACAAAAAAACCGAAGACCATTGATTCTTTTTATGGAGACAGGTAGGATCAAAATACCAATTTGGAAGAGGATAACAATGACACTATATCCACATCTGATACCTCAAAAGGTAATGTGAACTGGTCTCCAACCCAAAAAGCATTGCTGGAAGAGCTAAAGGAGGATTTTAAAAACCAAATTAGGGAGGTAAAAGAAAAAAATGGAAAAAATGGAAAAAAATGGAAAAAATGGAAAAAAAATCCACTGACGAAATCAAGTCCCTAAAGAATAAGATTGGCGAAATGATTACGGAGATGCAGAATCTAAATAGAGAAAATGACACCCTGAGAGGTAAAATCAACCAATTGGAAAAGGAGACTCAAAAGCAAAATGAAGACAATAACTCATTAAAAATTAGAGTTGAGCAAGTGGAAGCTAATGTAAATGTAAAGAAAGAAAAAATAGAAAAAAAATGTGAAATATCTGACTGGGAAAACAACTGACCTGGAAAATAGATCCAGGAGAGACAATTTAAGAGTTATTGGTCTACCGGAAATCCATGATGAAAAAAAGAGCCTTGACAGTATCTTCGAAGAAGTTATCAAAGACAACTGCCTAGAGGTCCTAGAACCAGAGGGCAAAATAGTCATTGAAAGAATTCACCGATCACACCCTGAAAGAAATCCCAAACTGAAAATACCAAGAAATAGTATAGCCAAATTTCAGAACTATAAACTCAAGGAGAAAATACTGCAAGCAGCCAAAAAGAAACAATTCAAATATCGTGGAACTACAGTCAGGATCACGCAGGATCTTTCAGCTTCCACTTTAAAAGACAGGAGAAACTGGAATACGATATTCCAAAGGGCAAAGGAGCTGGGACTGCAACCAAGGATCAACTACCCAGCAAAATTAAGCATAACTTTTCAGGGAAGGAGATGGACATTCAATGAAATAAGGGAATTCCAGACCTTCCTGATGAAAAAGCCAGAACTCAGTGGAAAATTTGATTTCCAAATACAAAACTTAAGAGAGACATAAAAAGGTAAACAGGGGAGAAAACCCCCACAAACCTTATTAATCAACAAGGGCAAATTATTTCCATCTTTATATAGAATTACATCATCTTATGTATGTTTTATATGTATACATATATATGTCAAACTTGAGAATAGTACAGCTGTTATGACAATTGAAAGGGATACACATAGACTGTGAATGTCTGTATAAAATAACTGATATAAGGATAAAAAACATAATTAAGAGATGTAAAGGGAGGGCTTTGAGAGAGGAGGTAAGCAGGTGGTAGAGAAAGGTAAATTACACCAAATGAAAAGGCACAAAAACACATTTTAGTAGAGGGAAAGAAGGGAGGGAGAAGAGCAGTATTTGATCTTTACTGTCACCTGATCAGGTTTAAGAAGGGAATAACGTACCCTGATGAGTATAGAAATCTAACTTGTCCTACAGGAAGTAGGAGAGGAAAGGGGGAAAAAAAGGGAGGGGGGTGGTCAGAAGGGAGGGGAGAAGTAGCAAGTGGGAAACGGTAAGACAAGGGAGGGGAATAAAGAGGGAGGGTAAACTGATGAAGGTGGCAGTCAAAAGCAAAACTTTGTTGAGGAGTGGAAGGGTAAAGGGAGAAATAAAAGCATAAACAGGGGGAAATAGGATGGAGAAAAAGACACAGCTAGAAATCATAACTGTGAATGTGAATGGGATGAACTCTCCCATAAAATGGAAGCAGATAGCAGAATGGATTAAAAACCATAATCCTACAATATGCTGTTTACAAGAAACACATTTGAAACAGGGGGATACACACAGGGTAAAGGTAAAAGGCTGGAGTAAAATATATTTTGCCTCAGCTAAAGTAAAAAAAGCAGGTGTAGCAATCCTAATCTCAGACAAAGCAAAAGTAAAGATAGATTTAATTAAAAGAGATAAGGAAGGACACTACATCCTGCTAAAAGGCACCATAAACAATGAAGCGATATCATTGTTTAACATATATGCACCAAGTGGTATGGCATGCAGTTTTTTAGAGGAGAGGTTAAGGGAGTTACAGGAAGAAATAGACAGAAAAACTATAATATTGGGAGACCTCAACTTCCCCCTTTCTGAACTTGATAAATCTAACCTCAAATAAGAAAGAAGTTAAGGAAGTGAACAGAATTTTAGAAAAGGCAGATATGATAGACCTCTGGAGAAAACTAAATGGGGAAAAAAAGGAATATACTTTCTTCTCAGCGGTACATGGCACATAGTCAAAAATTGACCATGTACTAGGGCATAAAAACCTCACAATCCAGTGCAGAAAGGCAGAAGTAGTCAAAGCATACTTTTCAGATCATGATGCAATAAGAATTATTTGTAACAAAGAACCATGGAAAAATAAGCTAAAAATTAATTGGAAACTAAATAATCTAGTTCTAAAGAATGAGTGGGCCAAAGAACAAATCAGAGGAACAATTAATAACTTCATTCAAGAGAATGACAATAATGAGACAACATACCAAAACTTATGGGATGCAGCAAAAGCAGTTCTTAGGGGAAGTTTCATATCTCTAAATGCTTACATGAATAAAATAGGGAAAAAGGAGATCAATGATTTGGGCATACATCTGAAAAAGCTAGAAAAAGAACAAATTGAAAATCCCCAATTAAATACCAAATCAGACATACTGAAAATCAAAGGAGAGATTAATAAAATTGAAATCAAGAAAACTATTGAATTAATAAATAAAACAAAGAGCTGGTTTTATGAAAAAACCTATAAAATTGATAAACCGTTGGTCAATTTGATTAAAAAAAAAGAAAGAAGAAAATGAAATTACCAGTATCAAAAATGAAAAGGGTGAGTTCACCTCTAATGAAGAGGAAATCAAAACAATAATTAGGAATTATTTTGCCCAAGTATATGCCCATAAATTTGACAACCTTAGAGATATGGATGAATATCTATAAAAACATAAATTGCCCAGGTTAACAGAAAAGGAAGTAAATTTTCTAAATAACCCCATCTCAGAAAAAGAAATTGAGCAAGCCATCAATGAACTCCCTAGGAAAAAATCTCCAGGGCGGCCAGACGGTTTTATATGTGAATTCTATCAAACATTTAAAGAACAGTTAATTCCTATACTTTGTAGACTATTTGGGAAAATAGGTGAAGAAGGAGTCCTACCAAATTCGTTTTATGTCACAAATATGGTACTAATACCCAAACCAGGTAGAGTCAAAACAGAGAAAGAAAACTATAGACCAATCTCCCTAATGAATATTGATGCAAAAATTTTAAATAAAATATTAGCAAAAAGATTGCAGCAACTTATCACGAGAATAATACATTATGACCAGGTAGGATTTATTCCAGGAATGCAAGGCTTGTGCAATATTAGGGAAACTATTAGCATAATTGACCATATCAACAACAAAACTAGCAGAAACCATATGATCATCTCAATAGACGTAGAAAAAGCCTTTGACAAAATAAAACACCCATTCCTATTAAAAACACTAGAAAGCATAGGAATAAATGGAGCCTTCCTTAAAATTATAAATAGCATCTACCTAAAACCATCAACAAGCCTTATTTGTAACGGGGATAAGCTAGATGCATTCCCAATAAGATCGGGGTGAAACAAGGATGTCCATTATCACCCCTACTATTCAATTTGGTGCTAGAAACATTAGCTGTAGCAATAAGAGAAGAAAAAGAAATTGAAGGAATTAGAATAGGCAAAGAAGAAGCTAAATTATCACTTTTTGCAGATGATATGATGATTTACTTAAAGAATCCTAGAGAATCAAGTTAAAAAACCACTTGAAATAATAAACAACTTTAGCAAAGTTGAGGGATATAAAATAAACCCACATAAATCCTCAGCATTCCTATACATTACTAACAAAGCCCAACAGCAAGAGATAGAAAGAGAAATTCCATTCAAAGTTACTGTAGACACTATAAAATATTTGGGAGTCTATCTGCCAAGACAAACCCAGGGCCTATATGAACATAATTATGAAACACTCTCCACACGAATAAAGTCAGATCTAAATAAATGGAATAATATCAGTTGCTCATGGTTAGGCCGAGCTAATATAATAAAAATGACAATTTTACCTAAATTAATCTATCTATTCAGTGCCATACCAATTGAACTACCAAAGAATTATTTTACAGAGCTGGATAAAATAACAAAATTCCTCTGGAAGAACAAGAGGTCTAGAATATCTAAGGTATTAATGAAAAGAAATGCTAGAGAAGGTGGCCTAGCAATACCAGATGTTAAACTGTACTATAGCACAGCAGTCATCAAAACTACCTGGTACTGGCTAAGAAACAGAGTTGTGGATCAGTGGAATAGGATAGGTACACAAGATGGAGAAGTCAACGACTATAGCAATCTACTCTTTGATAAACCCAAAAAGGCCAGCTTCTGGGCTAAGAATTCACTATTTCAGAAAAACTGCAGGGGAAATTAGAAAATGGTAGGACAGAAACTGGGCATAGACCAATATCTTACACCATTTACCAAAATAAAGTCAAAATGGGTTCATGATTTAGGAATAAAGGCTGATACTATAAGCAATTTGGGAGAGCAAGGAATAGTTTACCTATCAGATTTATGGAAAAGAAAAGAATTCATGACCCAACAAGAGACAGAGAGCATTACAAAATGCAAAATGGATAATTTTGATTATGTTAAATTGAAATGTTTTTGTACAAAAAAAGCCAATGCAACAAAAATTAGGAGGGAGGCAGAAAATTGGGAGAAAATCTTTACAACTAGTATCACTGATAAAGGCCTCATTTCCAAAATATACAGAGAACTGAACCAAATATATAGTAATACAAGTCATTCCCCAATTGAGAAGTGGTCAAAGGATATGAACAGACAGTTTTCAGAGGAAGAAATTAAAGATATCTATAGACATATGAAAAAATGCTGGAAATCACTACTGATTAGAGAAATGCAAATCAAAACAACTCTTAGATACCATCTCTCTCCTGTCAGATTGGCTAAAATAACAAAACAGGAAAATGATAAATGCTGGAGAGGATGTGGGAAAATTGGAACATTGTTACATTGCTGGTGGAGTTGTGAACTGATCCAGCCATTTTGGAGAGCAATTTGGAACTATGCCCAAAGGGCTATAAAAATCTTCATACCCTTTGACCCAGCAACACCACTCCTAGGGTTCCATCCCAAAGAGATCACACAAATGGGAAAAGGACACATATGTACAAAAGTATTTATAGCAGCTCTTTTCATGGTAGCTAAGAATTGGAAATCAAAGGGATGCCAATCAATTGGGGAATGGCTGAACAAGCCGTGGTATATGAAGGTAATGGAATACTATTGTGCTATAAGAAATGGGGATGATACGGACTTCATAACAACCTGGAAGAACCTACATGACATAATGCTGAGTGAGCGGAGCAGAGCCAGGAGAACATTATACACAACCACAGATATATGGATTCTGTGAGGACTAACCCTGACAGACTTTGCTCTCCTCAGCAATACAATATGCAGAGACAGCTCCAAAGGACTCACGATGGAGAGTGCTCACTACATCCAGAGAAAGAACTATGAAGTATGAATGCAGATCGAGGCACACGTCATGCTTGCCTTTTTCTCTGCCCCCCCTTTTTTTCTCTCTTTTGTATTTGTTGTTGGGTTGTGTTTTTTTTTGGTTCTGTTTCTTCTTTCTCATGATTCATTCCATTGGTCATAATTCTTCTCCACAACTTGACTAGTATGTAAATTAATTCAATGCCAAGTTAAACATGGAAGTTATATGGGATTCCATGCTGCCTTGGGGAGGGAGGGGGAGAGGGAGAGAAGAAAATCTGGAACTCAAAATTATGTAGAACCATGTGTTGCAAACTAAAAATAAAAATTAAAAAAAAAATAGAAAATGGCTCTAGTTTTAGTTCCACAAATGCAGCCAGTCAAAGAAGCTTCCCCTAACCATGTAGTTAGCAGTCTAGAACCAGTTCTAGAATGTCTGGGCATGTTTCACTGTCTCTCCAAAGCACTTCCATTACACATCATCTTGATTATCTTAGAAACAGGTTCTCCACCCTCTCCCACATGGAGAACTCATGTCAACTAATCATGCTGAAGGGCCACTAGGTGGTACTGCAGTGGAGAGAGTACCAGGCTCCTGGATCAGGAAGGGTGGTCTTTTTGAGTTTAAATCTGGCTTCAGGCACTAGCTGTGTGACCCTGGGCAAGACCCTGTTTGCTTCAGTTTCCTCATCATTTTCTTTGCCAAGAAAACCCCAAAATGGGCCCGCAAAGACTCAAATACAACTGAAATAACTCAACAACAAAAACAACAAGTATGCTGATTCTTTCTGTACATGTCCTCAGTTACAACTCTAAACATGCCCAAGTTTCCCTCTTCCTTAATAACTCTTCATTTAACCCTTCCATTCTCTCAAAACCTAAGTCTCTCCTCTCTTTGCTGCCAAACTCCCAGCTATTACCACAACTTCCTAACCACTAACTGCTCTCTCCAAGATTACCAATGCTCTTTTCACTGCTAACTCCAGTGGCCTCTTCCCTCTTCTCTTACTCCTTGCTCTCTCTGCATATCTTGACTTGGTTATCCTCTGTTCCTTTGGTTTCTGTGACATTGTGCTCACCTGGTTCTCCTCCTACCTCAAGGGCTCAGAAACTAAGCTCTGCAAAGGACCTTAGAGGTCAACTAGTCCATCCTCTTCATTTTACAGATGAAGAAACTGAAGTCTAGAAAGGTTAAGTGACTTGTCCAGAATCAAATGCAAACAGTAAGTGACAGAGCTAGACTTTGAATTCAGGCCCTTTAAATCCAAAACCAATTCTCTTTCCACTGCACCACACTTGACACCTATTTGAAGACGACACCTATTTGAAGACTTCTTAAATCTCTTTCAGTGATTTAGTGTCTTCCTCCCATCACTTGGGTTTCTCTCAAGGCTCTGTCATTAACATGATTTCAGTTGTCACCTCTATAGAGATGACTTCTAAATTAATGTGTCTCCCTGGAATTCTAGTGTCTGATCTCTAATTCCTTGATTGACATATTCACCTGGATGTCCCACTGACACTTCAATCTCAATATTTCCAAAACTGAATTCAATACTGTAAGACAGATAACACCAGCACACAGGAGGGCTGCTAGCACAAGTTCACTCTTGTTCTGGTCAGACAGGAAGACAGCTTCTGAGGGGTTGATAACCTTACTTTATTTCTTCTCACAAGGGTTCTATTAATGGGAGCACCAACTCTTACAGCGTTCCTTAATCACCCTTCTCACAGGGACTGGTGAGAAGGGGAAAGCAACTACCCTTATATCTCGATAGGGTCAGTTAAGACAGGCACAGCTTGTGCACTCCCCTAAATCCCCTCAAGGGGGCCAGGTGAGGGAAACACAGATACCCCCAAGCCTTGATGGGCACCTATCAAGGCATACACAGCATTCCAGCTTGTACATTCAATCCTAACGGTTCACTGACTAGTGCCCACTTGCAACAGACGAAGAAGACATATTGCCAGCAATAACCTCCATTTTATGTTACCTCATCCTTGTATCTCACTGTGCAGTTGCAGTGGATATTTACAATTTAAGCACATATGTTTATATTATTTATCATTATATAACACTGTGCAAGTGTGGTAGAGATGTTTTGAACCATGATCATGAGAACTCATATCTAACACCTGGGAACCAGAGATTGTTGTGCCTATGGATCCTGGGAACTAGCTATAATAAATAATAATAAAAATTCATCTTATACATACTAAAATCCACCTTACTTGCTAATACCTTCATCGCTAAACTTGCTCCTCCTCTCAGATTCCCTTTTGTTTATAACACCACCATCTCTATGGTCACTTTTGCTCAAAACCTTGGAATTATCTTTGAATTTTTCTTCTTCTTCCCCCTTCCCCACTCAGATCTAGTCAGTTTGCAAGTATCGTAGAATCCATATACATACCTTCTTATAACTGTTTGCCTATCTCCACTCACATGACACTTCCCCTCTTCCCCCAGCCCCCGCCCGCTCAGATCAAACTTTTATCACCCTCATAGACTCATAAAATTTGGAGTCTGAAGGAACCTTGGGAATCATCTATCCCAACCTTTTTATTTTATTGGATGCATGACTTCAGTCAAATCCCTTAACTTTTTTCATACAAACTACTATAATTACTCTGGCTAATCTCCTCTTCAGCCTCTCTTATCTCTAATGCATCCTTCACATGCCTTTGTACAAGCTATCCTTCCTGTCTGGAATGTATGCCCTCCTCATTTCTCCTTTTCAGAAGCCTCTCTCTTCTCTTCCTTCAAGATTCTTCTCAGGTGCCATATTCTCCATAAAGATATAATGAACCACCCCAGCTGAAAGTTTTTTTCTTTCCCTCCTCAAATTTCTCTGGAGCCATTTGTCTGGCTCTCTTCTTTGTCCTCATAACAGCCTAACTTGTATTATTCTTATTTGTGTACATTTTGTATCTCTTCTTCAACAGTAAAATGAAAGCTTCTTGAGGGCAAAGCATATGTTATTGTTTAGTCATTGTATCTATCCCCAGTGCTCTTAATGCATGGAACTCAAGCTGCTTTCTGGAAGCCTAGGTCTTTTTATTCTAGAGGTGTACTCCATCCTTGGCTGATGCTCTCACTGTGTGGTATAGGGAATCCTACTGCTCCCTGATGAATCAGTTGCCCTTGTTGAGTTTCAGGTCCATCTAATACTTATTTCCCTTTGATCTACATAACTACCTTTTTGGGGAATGCAACTCTCTGCTTAAGTTCAATATCTGTCAGTCTATTACCTTATTATCAATGTTGCCTTATTGAGAGCAGAATTTATTTCTTAGGGTAGTATTCCTCCAAATCACCCACCAATAGGCCAGTCTCTGGCTCATCAGTGGCTCATGTTGCCTCTTCTTCCAGTTTAGTTTCTAGAGAGAACCCTTTTTATAACCAAGGTAAGTGGCTCCTAATACTTTAACCTCTAACCCAGCCTTATCCACTATATTCACTCAATTCAATGTCCATTACTCCCTCCTCACAGCCCTGCCACACTCTTGCAGCATCAGTACTCCAGATTTCCATTTGAAGGCTGAAGTTTTTTAAAAAAAATTTTATTTTCAGTTCAAATTTTCTCTCTCCCTCCAGCCCATTTCCCACCCATTGAGAAGGCAAACAATATGATACCCATTATACATATGGAGTCATGCAAAACCTATTTCTACATTAGTCAGGTTGTAGGATAAAAAGTAGCAAGAAAAATCAATAAATAAAGAGGGGAAATCGGCTTCAATCTGTATTCAGAGTTCATCAATCCCCTCTCTGGAGGTAGATAACATTTTTCATCATGAGACCTTCGTAATTGTCGTGGATCATTGTATTGATCAGAGTTGCTAAATCTTTCACAGTTGATCTCTACAATATTGCCAGTATTGTGCACAGTGTTCTCCTGGATCTGCTCACTTCACTTTGTATCAGTTCACACACATCTTCTCAGGTTTTTCTGAACCCATCCATCATCATTTCTTAGAGTACTGTTTTAGGGATCAAGATGGGCTCTTAGCACTTATTCAACCAAGTGCCCTTGAAGAGTTAGGCCTTTGTTTCCTTTGATTAATTCAGTGTCTTTGAGTCTTACTAGGTGCTAAGCCCCAGGCCCAAACCCCTATGTATTAGGTGCTAAGCCCATGTGGCTGTGAATTGGTAACTAAGGTAGGGCTCCAGGTGGGGCCAATGAAGGGGGGTGCTAAGAACAGGGCCAATAGTAAGAACTTAAGTTCTGGTCGCTCAGATGATGTTTGATGATGGCTAAAGAGTGCATAAAAAGGGAAGACAGAGCTATTTGCTTGGGGCTCTCACTCTTGGCGGTGTGCTGATGTGGAGACTCTGGGCAGCTGTAGTTAAGAGCCCTCCAGCGGAACTCAGATGTTGATGCTTTTTGGTAACTATGAATTGTATTTGGTCTGTTTTTAATTTGTTTGTATTTGCTCTGAAGTTCAGGGTGCTGGCTTTTCCCCCTGAACTAAGTGAATGATATTTGTATACTGGATTAAAGTAAGATTGTTAACCCCTTAACCTTGCTTTCATTAGTAAAGCAGATCAAAAGAATCTGGGCTTGCAGTGTTCTGTGAGCTGGTTGTTGTTGGTTTTACACCCCCACAGTAGCTGCTAGCTGATTCTATCACAATCATATCCCATGACTTGTTCAGTCATTCCCCAATGGATGGGCATCCCTAGAATTTCCAATTCTTTGTGACAATAAAAAGATCTGCTATAAATATTTTGTACATATGGGTCCTTTTCCTTTTTGATCTCTTTAGGATGCAGACCTCCTAGCAGTATTATTGGGTCAGAAGATATACATAGTTTGATAGCCCTTTGGGAACAGTTCCAAATTGTTCTTCAGAATGGTTGGACTAGTTTGCACTAGTGCACCTATTTTTCAACATCCCCTCCAGTATTTGTGATTTTCCTTTTCTGTCATGTTAGCCAATCCGATGAGTGTGAGGTGGTACCTCAGAGTTGTTTTCATTTGCATTTCTCTAATTTTTAGTGATTTAGAGCATTTTTATATGACTATTGATAGCTTTGATTTCTTCTTCTGAAAACTATCTGTTCATATCATTTGGCCATTTATCAATTGGTGAATGCCTCTTATTTTTATAAAATTGGCTTAATTCTCTATATATTTGAGAAAAGAGGCCTTTATCAGAGAAACTCACTGTAAAGACTTTTTCCCCAGTTTCTTGCTTTCCTTTCAATTTTGGCTGCATTGGGTTTTTGTGCAAACCTTTTTTAGTTTAATGTAATAAAAATTATCCATTTTACCTCCTATGATCCTCTCTATCTCTTGTCTGATCATGAACTCTTTCCTTATACATAGTTCTGACAGGCAAGATTTTCCACACTCCACTAATTTGTGTATGATATCACCTTTTATGTCTAAATCATGTACGCATTTTGGCCCTATCTTGGTATATGGTGTGAAATGTTAGCCTATACCTAGTTTCTGCCATATTGTTTTCCAGTTTTCCCAGCAGTTTTTACTATTTGCTCTTGGTTTTAGACAGATGCTACTTAGAATTTTAAGAAAAGTTCCATTTGTTCCTATGCTTTCTAGTGTTTTAAATAGGAATGGGTATCAATTTTGTCAAAAACTATTTCTGAATCTATTGATATACTCATATGATTTTAGTTGTTTTTGTTAATGATGTAGTCAATTATATATATAGTTTTCCTAATATTGAACTCTGCATTCCTGGTATAAATCCCACCTGGTCATAGTGTGATATATTCTTTGATATATTGTTGTAATCTCCTTGCAGATATTTTATTTAGAATTTTTGCATCGATATTAATTAGGGGAATTGGTCTATAGTTTTCTTTCTCTGTTTTTGCTCTTCCTGGTTTAGATATTGAAACTGTATTTGTGTTGTAGAAGGAATTTAGTAGGACTCCTTTTTTACCATTTTTTCCAACCAGTTTACATAATGTTGGAATTAATTTTCTTTAAATGATTCCTAGAATTTGCTTGTAAATCCATTTGGTCCTGGGGATTTTTTCTTAGGGAGCTCATTTATGGCTTAATTTCTTTTTTTAAGCTAGTATTTAAGTATTCTATTTCCTCTTCTGTTTATCTGGGCAATATGTTTTTGTAAATATTCATTTCATTCAAATTTTTTTAGTCTTATTAGCATTTAGTAGTGCAAAATAGATCCTAACAATGGTTTTAATTTCATCTTCATTATTTGTGCATTCTCTTTTTTCATTTTGATACTGGTAATTTGGTTTTCTTCTTTTTTTATCCATGCTTGGGAGTGCATTCCCTCCTCACCCCTGCCTCGTAGGATTCCTAGTTTCCTTTAAAGCTCACCTCATGTGCAGCCTCATAATGGAATCCTGAACTTAGCTTTGTTTGGATGTGTCTAATCCTTTGGCCGTTTAACCCATTCCTTCCTCCAAGGTCCCTTTGACCTGTAGTCTTTCTTCCCTGAGAAGGGAATTCTCACCTGTTACCTCCTTTGTCTCCTAGTCAGGAGCAATGAGATTTCACTTCCCAGGAATTCTCTTGGTGGGCAATTCAACCTGTGACATTGGGTATTGGATCAAAGCATTCTCCCTACAGGCTTCCCTGGGTACCCCATCCTTTCCTCCCTGCCAAGCCATTCATTCGAGAACACAGTTCCCCTGCTGTTCTAGCTTCAGTTCTAGCATGTAACAAAATGAGCTTATTTGCTTATTTTTTCCTTGATATTCTGATATTGCAAATGTTCATTTCATGGTAGCTAGTATTCCTGTTCCTTCAGCTTTAAATTGAAAGCTCTGTCTTCCTGGAATCAATTACTAGTTCTCTCTAATCCTTTACTGCCTTACTCTGACACCTGCCATGTTTTGCTCAGGGCTACTTGATTGCTATAGCCAGTTTCTTTTGATGGGCTGTGGAAGGTAATGAGATCTGAGATAGTGAAGAAACAAGAGAAGTCACAGACTATTTTACACAAAACATTACCACCGTGTTGTAGAGTTGGATGTACTTGGCAGACTTACTGGCTGTTTTGTGTTCTGCAACATTTAAAAATGTATTTCCCAACATCAACTTCTAAGTGTGTTTTGTAATCTCAGTAACAGGGTTCTTCTGTATTTCTGCCTGTGATTCTTGGATCAAAGATATTGGCAGCAGCATGAGTGGACTGATATCAGAAATTTTCCTGTTCTTAATAATGTCTTTCGTTTTTCTTTATTCTGCACTCATAAGTAGAAAGACCTGTAGATATTATGTGGGTATATGTATACTAAGTTGGTTTTCTCAAGGCCATTTGGTAAGGAACATCTGGCAGAAATGAATTGATTCAAATGCAATGGGTGCTATAATTATTTTACATGAAAATGGTTCCATTTTAGAGGTCTTAGTTGGGAGGAACAAAGCCCAGATGGCCATAGATTAACACTTTCATTCTGAAAATCAATTATAATCCCATTTTTAAAAACATTTTGGGGGGTTTAAAGGTCCTCAACAGGGAACCAGGAGAGCTGAAAGTGTGGCTGAGCTCTTCCATTGACTTTATTTGTGTCCTTAGGTGAATAATTTTCTTTTTTTTTTTGGAAGCATACTCTTTTCACTATCTTTATTTTTTGTAGTTTTTTCTTCCCTTTTTGGTCTATCTCTTCTTTCACAACATGACTAATATGCATACACATGCACAATCACACACACACACACACACATATATCCTATATAAAATTGTTTACCATTTTGTGAATTGGGAAGGGGATGGGAGAGGAGAGAGACGGAGAAATTTTTTTAAATGAATGTTAAAAATTCTCTTTACAAGTAATTGGAAAAATAAAATAGTATTCAAAAACAAATATTAGCTTTTCTGCCAAAATGTTTTGTTTAGTTGCTTTTCAGTCATGTCTAACTCTTTGAGACCTCTTTTGGGGTTTTCCTGGCAAAGATACTGCAGCGGTTTGCCATTTTCTTCTACAGCTCATTTTACAGATAAAAAATCTGAACCAAACAAAATTAAATGGTTTGCCCAAGATCTCACAGCCAGTAAGTGTCTGAAGCTGGATTTGAACTCAGGAATAGGAAGCTTCCTGACTCCAGGCCCAGCACTGTATCTACTAAACCACCTAGGAGCCAGACTGCACTACTCTCCATTATATGTTTTTTGTTTGTTTGTTTGTTTATCTGTTTATTTATTTATTTGATATTTTTAGTTTTCAGCATTGATTTTCACAAGAGTTTGAATTACAAATTTTCTCCCCATTTCTACCCTCCCTCCACTCCGAGATGGCATATGTTCTGATGGCCCCGTTCCCCAATCAGTCTTCCCTTCTGTCACACCACTCCCCCCCATCCCCTTTTCCCTTACTTTCTTGTAGGGTAAGATGGATTTCTATGCCCCATTGCCTGTATATCTTATTTCCTAGTTGCATGCAAAAACTTTTTTTTTGAACATCTGCTTTTAAAACTTTGAGTTCCAAATTCTCTCCCCTCTTCCCTCCCCACTCACCCTCCTTGAGAAGGCAAGCAATTCAACATAGGTCACATGTGTATCATTATGCAAAACCCTTCCACAATACTCATGTTGTGAAAGACTAACTATATTTTGCTCCTTCCTGTCCTATCCCCCTTTATCCAATTTTCTCCCTTGGCCCTGTCCCTTTTCAAAAGTGTTTGCTTTTGATTACCTCCTCCCCCTATATGCCCTCCCTTCTATCATCCCCTCCTTTTTTATCTCCTTCCTCCTTCTTCCCTGTGGGGTAAGATACCCAATTGAGTGTGTATGTTATTCCCTCCTCAGATCAGATCTGATGAGAGCAAGATTCACTCTTTCTCCCTCACCTGCCTTCTCTTCTCTTCCTACAGAACTGCTTTTTCTTGCCACTTTTATGCGAGATAATTTACCCCATTCTATCTCTCCATTTCTCCCTCTGTCAATATATTCCTCTCTCATCCCTTAATTTGATTTGATTTTTTTGGTATCATCCCTTCATATTCAACTCGCCCTGTGCCCTCTGTCTATGTGTGTATGTATGTATATATATATATATATATATATATGTATATATATATGTATATGTATATATATATGTATATGTATATTCCCTTCAGCTACCCTAATACTGAGGTCTCATGAATTATACACATCATCTTTCCATGTAGGAATGTAAACAAAACAGTTCAACTTTAGTAAGTCCCTTATGATTTCTCTTTCTTGTTTGCCTTTTCATGATTCTCTTGATTCTTGTGTTTGAAAGTCAAATTTTCTATTCAGTTCTGGTCTTTTCATGGAGAAAGCTTGAAAGTCCTCTATTTTATTGAAAGTCCACATTTTGCCTTGGAGCTTGATATTCAGTTTTGGTGGGTAGGTGATTCTTGGTTTTAATCCTGGCTCCATTGACCTCCGGAGTATCATATTCCAAGACCTTCAATCCCTTAATGTAGAAGCTGCTAGATCTTGTATTATTCTGATTGTGTTTCCACAATACTTGAATTGTTTCTTTCTGACTGCTTACAGTATTTTCTCCTTGATCTGGGAGCTCAGGAATTTGGCGACAATATTCCTAGGAGTTTTCTTTTGGGGATCTTTTTCAGGAGGCGATTGGTGGATTATTTCAATTTCTATTTTACCCTCTAGCTCTAGAATATCAGGGCAGTTCTCCTTGATAATTTCTTGAAAGGTGATATCTAGGCTCTTTTTTTGATCATGGCTTTCAGATAGTCCAATAATTTTAAAATTATCTCTCCTGGATCTCTTTTCCAGGTCAGTGGTTTTTCCAATAAGATATTTCACATTTGTCTTCCATTTTTTCATTCCTTTGGCTCTGTTTTATAATATCTTGATTTCTCATCAAGTCACTAGCTTCCACTTGCTCCAATCTAATTTTTAAGGTAGTATTTTCTTTAATGGTCTTTTGGACCTCCTTTTCCATTTGGCTAATTCTGCCTTTCAAGGCATTCTTCTCCTCATTGGCTTTTGGAGCTCTTTTGCCATTTGAGTTAGTCTATTTTTTAAGTTGTCATTTTCTTCAGTGTTTTTTGGGGTCTTCTTTAGCAAGTCATTGACTTGTTTTTTATGGTTTTCTCACATCACTCTCATTTCTCTTCCCAATTTTTACTCTGCTTCTCTAACTTGCTTTTCCAAATCCTTTTTGAACTCTTCCATGGCCTGAGACCAGTTCATGTTTTTCTGGGAGGCTTTTGATGTAGGCTCTTTGACTTTGTTGATTTCTTGTGGCTGTATGTTTTGGTCTTCTTTGTCACCAAAGAAAGATTCCAAAGTTTGAGTCTGAATCTGAGTGGGTTTTTGCTGCCTGGCCATGTTCCCAGCCAACTGCCTGACCCTTGAGTTTTTTGTCAGGGTATGAGTGCTTGTAGAGTAGAGAGTACTTTGTCCCACGCTTGAGGGGCTGCGCTGTTGTTTTCAGAGCTATTTCAACACAGCAAGCTCTGCCACACCAGTGCTCCTCTTCCCCCAAGATCTGCCAACCCCGGACCGTGACTCAGATCTAAGCAGGCTCTGCACTCCCACTCTGATCCGCCACTTAATTCCTCCCACCAGGTGGGCTTGGGGCCAGAAGCAATTGTAGCTGTAGTTCCTCAGAGCTGCACCACCTCCACTGCCTCCGGGGCGGTGGCTGAACTGCAAACTTTTTACTCTGTCCCCGCAGTTTTTCCCACTGACCTGCTCTGTTGTCTTTGATGTTTGTGGTTTGAGAAGTCTGGTAACTGCCACAGCTCACTGATTCAGGGCGCTAGGGCCTGTTCTTCCCAGCTGCCAGTCTGGTTGGTCTGGATGTGGCCCACGCTGGGCTCTGCTCAACTCCACTCCTAGCTTCATGCGATAGACCTTACCCAGCGACCATCCAGGCTGTCCTGGGCTGGAGCCCTGCTTCCCTCTGCTATTTTGTGGGTTCTGCAGTTCTAGAATTTGTTCAGAGCCATTTTATAGGTGTTTGGAGGGTCCTGGGGGAGAGCTTTAGGCAGGTCCCTGCTTTCCAGCCACCATCTTGGCTCATCCCCCCAGATGAATAGTTTTCAAAACTCTCAAATCCCTCCATGTATAAAAATGATTTTGTAATGAACAAGTGAATGAAAAACTCAGCCACTCAACCAGCACTGATTAAGCACCTAGTATGGGACAGGAGGTATTAGGGATACACAGAAAGGCAAAAAGCTCCCTTAAGGAGCTCCCATATTCTAATGGGGGAGATAGCATGCAAGCAATTGTGTATGCCAGCTATCTACAGGGTTGTGTTGTACATAGCTTTCCTTCCAAGGAACAAGCATCTTTTAATTTTGTGGTTGCAATGGCCATTTGCAATGATCTTTGAGTCCAAGAATACAAAATCTGACACTGCTTCCATTTCTTCTCCTCTGTTTGCTGGGAAGTGATAGGACCAGTCGCCAAGAGCTTCATTTTTTTGATGTTAAGCTTCAAGCCAGCTTTTACACTCTCCTCTTTCACCCTCATCAAGAGCCTTCTTAGTTCCTCTTCACTTTCTGCCATCAGAGTGTTATTATCTGCACATCTGAGATTGTTGATATTTCTCCCAGCTTTAATTCCAGGTTTTGATTCATCCAGCCCGACATTTCACATGATGTACTCTGCATATAAGTGTAATAAATAAAGTGAAAATATACAGCCTTGTCATACTCCTTTTCCAATCTTAAATCGATCAGTTGTTCCATGTTCAGTTCTAACTGTTGCTTCTTGGCCCACGGGTTAGTAGAAGGTAATCTCAGAGGAAAGGCTTCCTGTGTAAGCCAGGAGGCAGAAGTGAGCAGGGGGGCATGCCAGCCATGAAGGTCAGCTAGCAAAAAGGTACACAGTTGGGACATGGAGATTCATGTATGAGAAGCAGTGAGTATCACTGGAACATTGAGTGTGTGGAAAGTTTGGAATCTCTATGTTGATGTTTCTCAGATATGTTTGTCCAGGCCTAATGGCTCCTCTCCAGCTCTTCTATGGCCTCTCTGCCAACCTCCAGGCTTGTATCTCCAACTACCTAGTGGACATCTTAAACTCAACATTGTCCATAACTAAACTCATTATCTTTCCCCCTAAACCTTTCTCCCTCCTAACTTCCCTATTACTGTCAAGGGCCCAGTCCCCCAGGTTCATAAACTATGTGTCATCTTTGACTCCTTACTATCTTTCACCCCCCACCCCAATTCAATCAGTTGTCAAGTCCTATCTTCTGTATCAGCCACAGTGGATAGCATGCTGGGCCTGGAGTCAGAAGACCTGAGTTCCAGTCTGGCCTCAGACACTTGCTAGCTGTGTGACCCTGGCCAAGTCGACTAACCCTCTTTGCCTCGATTTCCTCATCTGTAAAATGAGCTGGAGAAGGAAGTGGCAAACCACTCCAGGATCTTTGCCAAGAAAACCTTAAACGAGGTTACAAAAGCCTGGATGTGACTGATATGACTGAAGTCTTCTCTATGTCCCCTTCTGTCCTCTGACACTGCTGCCACTGTGGGGCAGACTCTCATCACTTTGTGCTTGGACCTTTATAGTGACCTATTGATTGGTCTCCCTTCCTCAAGTGTCTCCCCACAACTGAGAGCAGCTAGGTGGTGCTGCAGTGGATAGAGTGCCAGGCTTGGAATCAGGAAGACTTGAGGTCAAACCTGGTCTCAGATACTTACTAATGTGTGACCCTAGGCAAGCCATTTAGCCTCTGTCTGCCTCAGTTTCCTTATTTCCAAAATAGGGATAATAATAGCACCCCCTCCCAGAGTTGTTGTGGGCATCAAATGAGATAATAATTGTAAAGCTCTTAGCACAGTGCCTGGCACCTAGTAAGTGCTATATAAATGTTAGCTGTTATAACTATTGCTACAGTCAGCCAATTGATCTTCCTAAAGCACAGGTCTGACGATGTCACCCTCTTCACTCAATAAACACCAGTTTATTGCCCCCAGAATCAAATATAAAATCATCTGGTTAGCTTTTAAGGCCTTCATAACTTGGCCTCTTCCTAGTTTTCCAGGCTTCTTCTACCTTACTCCCTCCACCCTGCCCCCAGTATGCTATATAGTATAGCATATATATATGCTATATATGACTATATAGTCAAGTGTCTCTGGCCTTGTTTTTCCTCGGGCTCCATCCATCTCCCAATTCTGGGCATTTTCCCTGGCTCTCCCCCAAGCCCAGAACTCTCTCCCTCTTCATCTCTGTGCCATGGGTTAGTTGGCTTCCTTCAGGTTTCAGCCTTGATCTTACTGCCTTTCCTCTGACACCATCTCCAGTTGATCCGGCATAGATCTTATTCACACCAAGTTGTCCCCATGTTGTTTTCTCCATTAGAGTATGAGCTCCTTAAGAATAGGAACTAGTTTTTGCCATTCTTTGAACCTGCAGTGCTTGGCACAGTGACTGGAACATAGCAGGTACTTCATAAATGCTTGTTGAAGTCATTGATTGGATTGAGGGGAGGGTTTAGGGAAAAACATAGAGTTTTGTTTTAGACAGTAAAAAGCATTTGCTCGATGCTTGCTATATACCAAGCCCTGTGCTGAGCACTGAGGAAATAGAGAAGAGTAACACTGCTCTCTCTAATGAGGGAGACAACAACACAAATAACAGGTTTCACCTGAAAGTTGGATTTTTCATTTCCTCCATTTGGTTTTTCATTTCCCTCATGATTCTTAGGGGGCAGTGGCAAAACAGATGGTAATATATATTTTTAAAAATGACTTCCATTGAAAAAATGATATTCCTTTCTAACGTTGAGCCATTTTACAGCACCAAAGACTCCCTTTGGCTATGAGAATGTTCTTTTCTGAGTCTTTGGTAGCTGGGGCTGTTGAGAGGGTAGGTGCTGCCATAAACTTTTAAAGCCACTAAAATATTGCTGATTGAAGAATGTGGCCCTGGGTAACTGCTTACTGAGAGTGCCAGTTTCATCCAACAAGTTTGTGGGGATCCCACCCAGATAGCACATTTTGTGACACTTTCTTTTTTTCCCTTGAAAGGGCCAGATGGTCATGTGACCAGGTACAGTTTGGAGTGGCTACTGAAGAATAGCTACGAAGGGCAGAAGCAGGCCGTCCAGCCTAGAATTTTATGGAATGCAGAGATCTACCGGCAGGCCCAGGTTCTGCCTGTTGACTTCCAGAGCTTTTTGGAGACCAAGGATGGCCTGAAGGAGTTTCTGCAGAACTTCCTGCTCTATGGAATTGCATTTGTAGAGAATGTCCCCCCAACTCGAGAGGATACAGAAAAGTTGGCGGGCAGAATCAGTTTGATCAGGTAAACTTTAGTAGGACCTAGCCAACATCTGATTTCTCAAGTTCACCATGATTAATGTGTAGAGCCTGAGGGCCAGAAATCAAACATAACTCAACTTTCTAGGGGAGAATAGAAACAGGTGTGGTGAGAGGAGGATTTAAGTAAGAGGCAAGTATGGGCCTAGACAATCTCTGATAGAGCTCAGCCAAAAGGGGGATGATTAAACGCTTTCGCAGCTCGCTTCAATGCCATGCAATTGAGCAAGCAATTACTAAGTGCTTGCTATTTGTTGGGCACTGCACTTGGTGCTGGGAGCACAAATACAGAGACCTTAAGGGCATGCTGATATTCTACTGTTTGGAACCAACATGTATTTTACACAAAACATAAGCAAAGTAAACACAGGGTAATTTGGCGGGTGGCGGTGAAGGGTGAGGGTCAGGCAACTAACACCTGAAAAGATCTGGAAAGAAGCTGACAGTTGAGCTGAGCCAAGGTGGAAGGTGAGGAGGAGGGAGGGCCTTCCAGGCTAGGCAGCCAGACCAGGGGGTAGAAGATGAAATGTTGTGTATAGGCAACAGCAGGTAGGAGTGTTTGGCCACAGCAGAGAACGAATGAGAAGGAGCCTGGAGACATAGGTTGGAGCCAATCTGTGAAGGCACATAACCAACCAGAGGAATTCCTGTTTTCTCTAAGCAGCAATGGGAGCTGCTGATGCTTCTTGAGCAGGAGAATGGCATGGTAGTTCATTCCCATACTCTATAAATATTAGTTGTATGGAGTGTAGGTTGGGAGAGACCGGAGTTAGGGAGACTAGTTAGGAAGCTGGTACTAGAAAATGGGCCAGGCTGGGGATTTTCTACTGGAGCAAGCTTTCAGGGTTCATGCCACACAGACAGGGATTGGAGCCTGATGAGGTAGATGTGAGCAGCCTGAGGTGTAGGAGGTCTGCAGTCCAGGGAGAGAGGAGAGGCCAAAGCTAGAGTCTCGGTATGGACTCATTCTCAGTATGGACTCATTCTCAGTGGCTTCTGTTACAGCAGCAGAAGCTTGGTTGTGTCCATAGCATGGTTGGGAGGCTTGGGGAGGGAGATGGGGACACTGGACTTGGAGTCCAAAGAGAAGTCACCATGGGCAGTCACTTCCTCTCATGTTCTGGAGATGATTTTAGTTATTGCTGAGAGTTCACAAGGTTGCCGTTTGAAAAACATTCAGTAAGCTCTATTATCTGAATGTGAGCTCTGCTGTGTGATCTGCTGTGGTGTGCTGATGGAAGCCCTGGGCTCACTTCAGGAGCCCAGGAATTACTCCTGCCTTCTCCCAAACCAGCTGTTTGACTGCAGACTGTAAAATGATGCAAAGAATAAACTCCTGTCTGGTCTGCTCTGTCAGGATCAAATGGGAGAAGAGGTGAGAAAGCTGGGAGCCATGCAGCCCTCTCAGATCAGAAGTCTCAATGGCATCAATCTTCTTTTTGCTGTCCCCAGAGTGGCCATTACAGTGGCCAGAGTGGCTGTTCCCCCAGCTCATTGGCTACATCTTCTGTGTGTGACCAAGGGTCCTCTGTATCTCGGGCTTTTTCCCCTCAGGGTGGAGCTTGGGTAAAAGTTTGTTCCTTTAAAAGTTTCCAGGAGTTTGCTCCTCTGTGAAATGCGGGTAGAGATGGACTTGATGAGCTCTAAAGTCCCTTCCAACCCCAGAATCTTCATTCAATTTCTCTGATGGACCCAGGCTCTCACAGCCATAACAGCATCCTCTCTCATGAATCCTGTGATAGAGCTTGAGAACTGGACTGATAGGAGATTGTGGGGCTGAGTAGCACAAATGAAATTTTCAAATTAAACTGAGTGCATGGATGTGGTTAGCCACTTCCCAAATCTGGCCTGGGTGGCAAACATATGTGGAAACTGGAGATTACTGTGGCAATTTGTTGCAAGAGCTAGCAACAAGAGAGAGGGAGGACTGAGGATCCCTGTTGTTGCAACTGTAGAGCCCCAGGAAATGTTGTAGTGCATGTACTTGTATACGTTTGGGTTCCTTGTAGTGGCAAACAACAACTACATGTATTCCACATGCATGTCCCAAGCATGTCCCAGGAAGGGAGAGTAGCGGAGGGTTCCCACCAGGTCTCTGGCTTCTCTGGCCCACACTCTCTCCATAACACTCCTCCAAGAAGATCCTCTTCAGCCCAGGGATGAGGGGGAGGGATCTCAATATTCTATGATGATGGGCTGAATGAATCCAGTAAGAGGAACTGTAGAATAGAGAGAAACAAAGTTCTAACTTGAGTTTCAAAAATCAATTCAGACACACAGGACATGGGAAGCAGAGCTAAACAACAGTGCATGTGAGCAGACTCTCAGAGTTTTCCTACATACAGCTCAGTATACTATCACTAATCTAATCCTGAGCTGCAATCAGAGAGATAAACCACGCCGGCCAGGGGAGGTGCTAGTCCTGCTGTCACTGGCCCTGGTCAGACTACATATGGTGTAGTGGGGGTGGAGGGGCACATTTTTAAAAGGATATTTTTAAGTGAAGAGTGTCCAGAGTAGAGCAATCAGGAGGAGGATAGCCTGTCTGTGAGACTTAGTTAAGGGAACTGGGTATGTCTAGCCTGGAAAAGACAAAATTGGGGTGGGGGGGGGAGGAGAACATCACAAGTATCTTCAGGTATTTAAAGGAGTATCCCAGAGAAGAGGGATTAGACTGGCTCTGCTTGGTCCTGGACAACAGAACCAGGAGCCACAGGTAGAAGTGGCAAAAGGTAGAAATTGCAAAAAGGAATACAGGTTGATGTCAGGAAACGCTTGCTAAGAATGGGAGCTATCCCAAAGTGGAAGGGGTCACTAGAAGTTTTCAGGCAAAAACTGACTGGCCAATAGGTGGTTATGCTATAGAAGAAATTCTTCTTCAGGTCTAAGCTGGACTAGATGCTCTCTGAGGTACTTCCCAGCTTTGAGGTCCTATAATCTGTTGAATAAATGAATGAGATAACCAATGTCAAATGACAGAATCATACATTCATAAGATCTCAATCTAGAAAGGTGAGCTAAAACATAGGAGAGGTGAATCGGGACAAATGTAAAGTCTTGTACATCAGTTAAGAAAATTCAATTTGACAGGGTACAGAATGGGAAGAAAGAGGTTTGTGGGCAAAAGGCTTGATGTTCCCAACTGACCATCTGTTCCATGAAATGTGAAATGATCAATAAAATCTCTTTTTACTGCAATCCTGATGATACTTTCAATTCCTATAATACTTCACCTGGATTTCTCTCAGTCCTTACAATGGCCCAGTGAGGAGACAAAGCAGATGGTGTGTATCATCACTACATTAAAGCTGCTGAGATTCCAAGTTTAAGTCACTTTCTCAGGAAATGAACCAGGAATAAAGTCTCCTGACTATGCTTTTTGCAAAAGCAATAGTTTCTTTTTTTTGTTATTTAGATTTTTTATAGATTTATTTTTTATTTTTAGTATTTTTAGTTTACAACATTCAGTTCCACAGGTTTTTTGAGTTCCAAATTTTCTCTCCCTCCCTCTCCTTCCCCCTCCTCCCCAAGACAGCATGTAATCCAGTGTAGGTTATACATTTATTAGGAGGGAAGCAGAAAATTGGGAAAAACCTTTATGACCGGTGTCTCTGATAAAGGCCTCATCTAAAATATACAGGGAACTGAACCGAATTTTTAGGAATACAAGTCATCCTCCAGTTGAGAAATAGTCAAAGGATATGAACAGGCAGTTTTCAGAGGAAGAAATTAAAGATTTACTCATATAGTCATAGAAAAAATGCTCTAAATCACTATTGATTAGAGAAATGCAAATCAAAACAACTCTTAGGTATCACATCTCTCCTGTCAGATTGGCTAACATGACAAAATAGGAAAATTATAAATGCTGGAGAAGATGTGGGAAAATTGGAATATTGCTACATTGTTGGTGGAGTTGTGAACTGATCTAGCCATTCTAGAGAGCAATTTGGAATTATGCCCAAAGGGCTATAAAAAAAGCAACAGTTTTAAGGTGTTCTATGTTGGTCAGCTCCCATTTGGACAGATTTACCAGCTGTGTTTGGGTCTTAGGTGCCACAATCTAGGACACAAATGAAAAGCATCTGTTACCTGGATAGTTAGGGGTATGAAGACTATGGCCAAAAGGAATAGGAAGGAAATATGGATGGTTTGCCCGAAAAAGTGATCCATAGGGAGGTAGGGGTCTCATACCTATCCTCAGATATTTGTGCTGTCATGAGTAAGCCAGTCAGCATGGAGTTAAAATTCACAGAGAGCTCTATCTGAGCTGACTATATGAAACAACTTCCTGGCCAGAGAAATCAGCTCCCTTGAAAGTGAGTTCCCCATCGTTGGAGATTTTCAAGCCAAGGCTGAATGGCCACCTGTTAGGGTGCTGTGGGGTAGATGAATCATGTTGAATAATCTCCAGAGTCCTTCCAAGTCAGATTTTCTAGTCTGTGCTTCCAAGAGGTTGCTTGAGGTTTCGGAGCCCCTGATGATTTATCACATTTTATACTCCAGTGCCAGCTTCTTGACAGGGAGATCAGTGAGCAGACCTTTGCTGACGATATTGCCATATTCAGCTTTGATGAAATTTGTTATCTTTTTTTTCCAGATAGCAGCCTGGCTGTCTTATTGATTGTCATGGAAAAAAATAGGAAAGTATTTCAGGGTAGATAGAGGGAAGAAGATTGAAGGAGAAAAAATTAAAATGTCTAGCAATTCATCTTCCATCTCTTTATCTGGCAGAGAAACCATCTATGGTAGGATGTGGAATTTTACTTCTGATTTCTCCAGGGGAGACACAGCGTACACCAAGCTAGCCCTGGATCGCCACACTGACACCACCTATTTCCAAGAGCCCTGTGGGTATGTGAACCGACTAACCAGAATTAGAGCTTTCCCCTTAGGCTCACAGCAACTGTGTGTACTCTGTAGGCTGCTGGCCCTTTCAGTGACGTATCAAAATCTTGCTTAAATGCCAGTCATTTGCATTGTTTTTTCCTCGTCCTTGTCCTTCTGGAAGCACAGTCATTCTATGATTTAATAGTATTCATCAGCCTCCTTTTAGCTTGGTGAACCCTAACATTTTAAATGGGAAAAGAAAGCGATCTAATTATAGAGCTAAGGGGTTTACATTTTATTGACTTGATTTTTTTTCCCAAAGCAGTTGACATCTTTAAGTAATTTTTTTCCATGGAGTGGTTATTATATGGGGTAGAAAAAAATCTCTTTCTGTACACATTTTGAAAAGAAAACCAATAAGAAGGTATCCATCCTTCCTGTCTCCTGACACATACAGTCCACATTGCTCTCTTCCTCTTCCTCTGAAATGTTAATCCTTAACAGGATATGGTTTTTCCTTGATGAAACCAGGAAGGTCACAGAAAGGGTGACATTAAAAGGGGGAAATCATTGTCACTCACTGGAGAAGAGGTCAAGGAAGGGAGAGCTAGTCAGATGTTACCACTCCAACCTTGTCTAGCTGACCTTCCTTACCCTGCCCCCACCGTGAGGACAGTGATGGACTGCTGAAGTCACTGCTCCCACGAACTGCTGCCTCACATCTGACCATCACTGGTGGCTGCCACAGTTTATTTCTCAGCTAAACTAGGGAATGGAATAAGACATCAGTAAACCCCACCTCTGAGTCACTGGTCATTGACAGCCACACCTCCCTTCCCTTTGAATCTCTTACACCTAAAGCTCTTGTTTACACCAACACTGCTGTGGAACTTAGAGTGAGTCATTAGTCTTCTGCAAATGGGGACTTGAAATCAGAGGAATGGTGCTTTGTAAAAGCACCAAGACTAATGCTACACGCCTCTGCACAAAGGAGTCTCCATTACTTATGCTAACTAGCAAGAGAGAAACATTCATCTGACTTAAACTTCTGAATGCTAGCAATGGACTTCATTAATGGAATGCATGCAGACATCTGTATATATTACTTATTAGACAATACAGATATTAACATCATTAGAAACAAAGCACCAACCTGATGTCTTAGGGCTTCCCAGTAAATATGTTTTCTACAAGTACTCGACAACAAGGTTCCCTCTCTGCCCAGCCAGAAGCCATGTGTGTCTCTCTGAGATACTGGAGTGGTTTGCCATTTCTTTCTCTAGCTCATTTTACAGATGAGGAAACTGAGGCAATCTGGGTTAAGTGACTTGCCCAGGATCACATAGCTAGTAAGTGTCTGAGGCCAGATATGAATTCATGTCTTCCTGACTCCTGACTTCAAGTCCGGCGCTGTATCCACTGCACTACCTAGTTGTCTAAGAAGGTGAACGTAAGATTCCCTACAGGACCAGCCTGACAACAGGGTTGCACGTCAACTGACCTTAGCTGTGTAGGTGGGAAAGCTATGAGGCTTACTAGCCTCAGTCTTGGCCTGTGGCTAACTATGTTGTTGTTGAGTGGTTTCAGTTGTGACCAACTCTCTTGTGACCCCATTTGGGGTTTTCTTGGCACAGATATTGTAGTGGTTTGCCCTGTCCTTCTCCACCTCATTTTATAGAGGAGGAACTGAGGCCAACAGGGTGAAGTGACTTGCCCAGGGTCACCCAGCTAGTAAGTGTCTGAGGCTGGATGGAAACTCAAAATGAGTCTTCCTGCTTCCAAGCCCAGTGCTTTATCTACTGCCCCACCTAGCTGCCACCAGTAACAGTTCTTAAAAACTACCTGTTTTTAAGTCCCTCCTCAGAAAATGCCTAGTTCCTTTGGAGATAGTTTAGGAAAACTCTTTAAGGCACCATGCTAGGTACAGTGACAAAAATGAAAAAAAACAGTCCCTCCCCTTAAGAAGTTTACATGGCGGGGCAGGGGAGATAATCAGATATTAACTTAGAGAACACTAACAACTAAGGACATCAAGAAAAAATTCCTAAACTTTTTTTTTTTTAAGAAGAAGAGTTCCTAAACTATCTCCAAAGGAACCAGGCATTTTCTGAGGAGGGAGGACACTGCAGTCCTAGGATGGCTAGCCTAGGCCAAGGCTCAGATGCAGGAGAAAGAGTTTGACTGGAGTATAGACTTAGAAATTCCAAGAATGTTTCATGAGCCTGGAAAGGTAGGCTTTAAAGACATTTAGCTGTCATTTATGTTTTATCCTTGAAGCGGTAGGAAGCCACTGGCAGTTAAGCAGAGGAGTGATGTGCCTGGTGTTGGGCTTTAGGGACATCATTTGGGCAGCTATGTTTTTGATGGATACTTTTGTAATAGGATGGGTGCTAATGAAAGGAATTCTCTATTTTTTCCAAAATTCTTTTCTCTTCTAATAAGATCCTCTGCTTCCCAATGACCAGAGGGATTTCTTGATGTCCCTTTTCCCCCCCTTTAGCATTCAGGTATTTCACTGTCTCAAACATGAAGGGACTGGTGGTAGGACTCTGCTTGTGGATGGATTCTACGCAGCAGAAAAGGTCCTGCAGAGGACTCCTGCACACTTTGACCTCCTCAGCAAGGTGCCGCTGAAACATGAGTATATTGAAAACGTAGGAGAATGTCACAACCACATGATCGGGGTCGGGCCAGTCTTGAATGTGTACCCATGGAACAAAGAGCTCTACTTGATCAGGTGAGCAAGAACAAATTGCCCCTTGCCTAGGCAAAGTGACTCTTGATCCTTCCTGATCCAAATCTTCCAAGTCCTTACATCTGTGTTCACCATAATATTGACATTAGAGTAATTCCCTTTGAAGAGCTTCCTTTGAATCAGTTGAAATGGTGCCACATACTTCATCACTAAAGGCATTTGCTCCAGGAAGAATCTCAAAAGAGGGTCTTGGGCAAGCTCAGAAATTAAAAAGTTAGAAAAACCTCACAATAGAGGCTTGGATTCAGGGAGATTCAGTGTCACACATTTCCTAAATGGGGCAGAAACCCCAAAGTCAAATCTAAATAGGGCCTGCCTGACTCATTGACTCTCAACAAATTAGTAAGTAGAAAAGCAATAGTCACCTCGAATGTATATGTCACTTTTACATCAATTGTCTCCTGCAATATGGACAAGCTAGATCATATTAAGAGGCAGTGTAATACAATGGATAGAAAGCAGCCCACAGAGTCCAGAAGGCCTGGGCTTAGGGTCTGCCTCTGGCTCAGCCTGAGTGACCTCTCAATGCCCCAAGCATTGAGATAAATCCGAGATAAATCCGATATATCCGAGATAAATCTGCATAAGTTACTGATCTGTATTATCTCCCCAGCCCTTCCTCCTACCTTCCTCCCAGGTTCTCAGGATAACTACTTTGTTTCTTGGACCCAGCTTACAGCCTTATGTATAAAGGAAGATTTCCACTTTTTCGGGTTGCCCTACAGGTACAACAATTATGACCGTGCCGTCATCAACACTGTGCCTTATGATGTTGTCCACCGTTGGTACGCAGCACATCGGACCCTCACTGCAGAGCTGAGGAGGCCAGAGAATGAGTTATGGATCAAACTGAAACCAGGCAAGGTGAGTTCTGCCCTTTAGGATTGGAATAAAAGTTGTTTGCCCTAGATCTAATGATAACTGAGCCAAGGAGTCAGGTATTGGTCTTTCCACGTGGTTTCTGCTCTTGCTTTCAGTCATTAACTCGTGGGAGCTGCTGAGATCCCCAAGTGAAGCAGGATAGAGGGAGAAGGGAAGAAGGCTCAGGACAGATCATTCAAATGCTTGGGCCTTCAAACTAGTATAAAAAAAACTCTAGGGAAATAGCACAGTGATAGTATTTTGTATGCAGGAAAAAATAGATGGGTCCTTTCATTGGCACTGATTATATTACAAAAGTGTCCATCAGAAGCACAACTGCCCAGATTATCTCCCTAAAGCCCAACTCTGACCACATCACTCCTCTGCTTAACTGCTGGTGGCTTCCTACTCCTTCCAGAATAAAAGATAAAAGACTGAGCTTGGTCTTTAAAAATATTTTGTTGTTTATGCCTTGTGAGAATTCTGATATCTTTCAAGGAAAAGTGGAAGAATAACAGAAAAAGAGGAGTAGTTGTTATTAATCATTCACTCACCAAGTAGTCATTAACCTCACTAAGTCACTAAGCATATAAAGACAGAAATGGAAAAGTCTCCGTCCTCACAGAGCTTGCCTTCTGTCATCTAAGCAGGTACAAAAGAAATAGTGTACAAGGTAATATGAGGAGGGGGCACTAGTAGAAGGGGGATCCAGAAAAGTCTCATTGAGGAGGTAGCTCTTGGGTAGAACTCCAAAGGAAGCCCAGGATCCTAAGAACAAAATTCTCATTTTTACGTGGCTCCTACAAATGCTCCTTTTGAACCTCACAACTTTCCTTTTCAGTAGAGAATGTGCTATGACTGAGACTCGGAAAGTTTCCCAAGGCCACCTAGCTGTAAGTGCCAGAACTTTGAGGATAGGATCTGTTTGGTAGTTCAGTAGAGTCTTCCCATTCTGCTGCTTGGCTTCTTTGGTCCTCTGCATTGAGAAGCTATTATTTCAGGCAGTCCAAATTTCTCAAGTATAGGTACCGTATGGTGATACCATTTTCCTTTGTAACTTCTAACAGGGCCTACCACAGGACCTGACCGTAGACACTGAATATTCAAACATAGTGACTCGTTTTCTGAGCTCTCTCAGAGCAATCCATTTAAAGCTTTTCATTAAAGTAACCTCCAGTTGCCCAAAGGGCAACCAAACTCTGCATACTCTTTGTCCGGCAATACCGTTTCTAGGTCTACATCACAAAGAGATCATAAAAAAGGGAAAAGGGCCCACATGTACAAAAGTATTTATAGCAGCTCCTTTTGTGGTGGCCAAGAACTGGAAATTGAGGGGATATCCATCAGTTGGGGAATGGCTGAACAAGTTGTGGCATATGCTATAAGAAATGATAAGCAGACAGACTTCAGAAAAACCTAGAAAGACTTACATGAACTGATGCTGAGTGAAGTGAACAGAACCAGGAGAATATTGTACATAGTAACAGCAGTGTTGTGTGATGATAAACTATGATAGACTTAGCTCTTCGCAGCAATCCAGTGATCCAAGAGAATTCCAAAAGACTCATGATGGAAAATGCTATCCATATCCAGAGAAAGAACTATGGAGTCTGAATACAGATCGAAACATAATTATTTTCACTTTTTTTGGGTTTTGTCGCTTTTTTCTTTTGTTCTTTTTTTTTGAACAATATAACAAATGTGGAAATGTTTATGTGATTGCACTTGTATAACCTATATCAGATTGCTTGTTGTCTTGGGGAGGTGAGATGGGAGGGAAAGAGGAAGGGAGAAAAAATTTGAAACCCACAATATTATAAAAAATTAATGTTGTAAACTATCCTTCCATGTAATTGGAAAAAATAAAATACTATCTACCCAATAAATAAATAAAGTAACCTCCATTGATTTCAGAATCCCATAGTCGTCTCCTCTTCTAATGGTGTTCTCTCTTTCCCTTTGTTCATCCACAGGCCTTATTTATAGACAACTGGCGTGTTCTACATGGCCGGGAATCATTCACGGGCTATCGCCAGCTATGTGGCTGTTACCTGACGAGAGATGATGTGTTAAGCACAGCCCGCTTCCTTGGACTTCAAGCTTAAAACTTCAGCTGTGGAAATGATGCCTGAGCATGCTGGCTTATCCTAAAGTGTAGGAAATCTTGTATCAGTCTTTAGATTGGCCTCCTAGAGCACCCCATAGCATTTAAGCATTCTCTCATTACTGACATGGGGACACACATGAGAGAGGGCCTACTAGGCTCTAAAGTCCCCCACCCAGTAGCAAAACACTTCCCATTCTCTTCCACAGAGCAGACAGTTTGTTTTTAGTTCTTGGGCCTTTTGGTGTAATCCAGATTAGCTCACTGCCGTGCTATCCCTGCAATAAATCTCTTTGTATCTGAATCCCTTAAAAAAGGCCCAGACTAGGAATAATATTGCTTAGAGCTGGAAGAGACTTCATCATTTAGTCCAACCCCCTCATTTTGGAGATTAGGAAAACTGAGGCCCTAAGAAGTTGAATGACTGATTCCAAGGTCTTATAGCTAATTTATATCAGTCAGGACTCCTTATTCCCCCTCAAGGTCAGAGGGAGGCTTAGAAGATTCTCAGGAAGTCTCTACCATCATCTGCTTCAGTGAGCATAGGTAGAATCAGGGGATCATGAGTTTAAATGTGGATGGAACCTCACAGACAGTCCAATTCCCACATTTTATATAGGGGAAGTGACTCACCCAAGCTCACACAAGTGACTGGGCTTGGAATTGAACCAAAGTCCCCTGGTTCCAAAGATCATACAGAGCCAGTATGTGAATCTTCTGATTCTAAATCCAATCCTCTCTCCTTCATTGACATCAGAATCATAGTATTCAGAACAGGAAGCATGCTTAAAAATCATCCAATGCAAGCCCCTCATTTGACATATGGGGAAACTGAGGCATAGATGGTCCAAAATTACACAGGCAGTAAGGAACATAGTTGGGATGTAAGAACCTTGAATGCCAAAGACCTTACTTGTACTTCAGAGTGAAACACCTTTAAGTTATAGCTCAGTTAACAGAACATGGTTATCTTCTGTGGTATCCATTTCATACCTTAGTTACTAGAAAGCATTGAATGCCTTCCATTTCAGAATTCTCGTACTTTGGCTCTGACATTTTCATTCCTAGCTATGGTGCTTTCCTAAAACATAGTGTTACGCTTGTAGTTCTCAGTCCCATAAATCTCCCTTGGGACTTGGGGGGATCACAGGATGGCAGAGATAGAAGTGACCTTAGGGACCATCTGACAAAACCCCCTCATTTCATAGATGAGGAAACTGAGGGAGGAAAAAGGACAGGCTCATGGGCTCATGGATGTAGAGCAAAGGACCTCAGAGGCCATCAAGGCCAGGCATCTCATTGGACAGGCCTGGAAAGCTAAAATGCCTTTGCCCCAGGCCACACAGTAAGTGGCAGAACTCAGATTTGAACCCAGACCCTGTGACCACAGATTATTACACATTTAATATCAGATTTTGAAGAGATTTTAGAAATAAACTAGGCCAACTGCCTGAATTTTACATGGAAGGATCTGTTGCCAAGATGGGGAAAGGGATTTGCCTGGCTCACCTCTCAACAAGCAGGAAATAAGGATGATTTCTTTACCAAAGTACCTGCTTGTTCTGGTTGTGTAGTTTGCTGCACAGGGAGACAATATCTGGCCTGGCCAGTGAGTACCAGAGCTGCCATTTCTATTGGGTTTCCAGGTTTGCAAAGCACTTTAATTTGGCTTATTTCTGCTGTAACTGTTATTTTTGAAAGGCAGAAAAAGGAGGGGAAGTTTGTATGAATTCAGAGGAAGGAAAGGGAAGAGAATAAGCATTTCTAGAGAATCTACTGTGTGCCATGAACCGAGCTAAGCACTTTAAGACATCTCATTGGATCCTCACACAACACTGGGAGGTGGGTGCTATTATGATCTCCATTTTACAGAGGAGGAAACTGAGGCAAACAGATGAAGTGACTGGCCCACAGTTGCATGGCTACGTTGGATTTGAACTTAGACCTTTCTGACCCCTGGCCTAACTCTCGTGTATTGTGGCACCCCCGGCTACCTAGGGGTATAGTTCAGAGCCAGTGGTCCTGCTGCTGCTGCTACTCTTGATACACTAGATTTATGTAGCATTTGAATGTTTCTAGAACATTTCACATACGTTATCTCGTTTGAATTCCCCAACACTGTACTGTAGATGGAAGAGGCAATAGCACCATTTTACAGATTTTTATAAATAAGCAAGTGGAGATGCAGAGAGGCTGGATTCAGAAATACCTGGCTTCCAATCCTACCTGGACACCTCCTGCTTGTGTAACCCCTAGCAGGTCCTTAGCCTCTCAGGGCTCTGGCAAACTCTCTGAGAGAAGTTGCAAAAGACCTGCTGCACTCCCTTAGTAGAGGGTGTCTCCTCACCCAAGGCGTTCCTGAGGAAGGAACAGATCCATACCAAAAAACCCAAAACAACAACAAAACCCACAAGCAGAACATTTTTAAAAGGATGAGAAAACTAGCAGCCCAGAGAGTTCTAAGTCTTTGGCCCCTAGCCAGGGAGGTTCCAACCCTATTCTTTTACTGCTAGAGCACCACTCTTCACTCTCCACCTTTTGTCTGGGCAAGGGAATGGAGGGCTGCTTTGCTGACTCGTCTAAAGATCACAGCCTCATATGAGAGGAACCCTAAATCAAGTTCTTCATGTTTTCAAAGTTGGAGTATAATTTGACACCCTCCCCTCCCCTAATATCCATATCAGTGGAATGATGAAGTGTGTTGTAACAGGTACCAAATGTAAAGGGTTTTGCATTACGGTGTTTTCATGTAACTTCCTTAGACTTTTGCCTAATAAAAACCCAAAGCCCTTTATTATGGAGTCATCAATTGAACGGGACCAGTTGTTTGATGCACGTTCTAATGAGTCTCTCTAGCTATTCTCATGTGTCCTCAGGAATAGTTAAGAAAGGGTGAGATTTCATGACTATTTTAGCTTGTGTTCTGGAACAAGGATTTCTTGGCAGTGGCTGTTTTCCATGTTTTTCCCCTATCCTTTACTATATGCTCTTTTTTCTTTTTCTTTTCTTCTCTCTTTTTTCTTGCTTTAAACCTCCCTAAAGGGGCAATCATCTCATTGTCCTGTGTTCGCCTATAATAATATATAAAAATATTTTTATATAAATTATATAAAATGTATAATTATATAAATACAAAAATAAGCAATATTTTGTCTAGAGTTTGAATTGATGTTATACTGGAAGGGGCTTCATGGATTGTCAAATCCTACCTCCCCCCACCCCACTCCCCAATGCAGTAGTTGTTGAGGTATTTCAGTAGTGTCCAACTCTTTCTCACCCCATTTTATTGACAGATATTAGAGTGGTTTGTCATTTCCTTCTCCAGCTCCTTTTACAGATGAGGAAACTGAGGCAAACAGGGTTAAGTAACTTGCCTAGGGTCACACAGCTAGTGTCTGAGCATGGATTTGAACTCAGGTTTTTCTGACTCCAGGCCTGGTGCTCCAAAATATCTCTAACAATAATCAGCTTGAACCATGAACTCTCTACCTCCTGAAACAAGGATGCACCACTGTTAAACACCTCAGATTGATAGGATTCATTCACTCAACAAGCATTTATCCAGGGCCTCCTGTGTGTCAGACACTGTGCTGGGCACTGGGGATACAAAGACAAAAATTAAAGTCTGCCCTGAGGGAGCGTACACACTATTTGTTCTTTTTTCAAACGGTATTTTATTTTTCCCAATTACATGTCAAGATTTTTAGCATTTCATTTTTAGCATTCATTTCTAGAAGAGTTTGAGTTCCAAATTTTTCTCCCTCCCCCTCCCCCCTCTTCCTATAATGATATGCAATTTTATATAGATTATATATGTGCTGTCATGTAAAATATTTCCACATTAGTCACAGTTGTGAAAAAAGAAACCGATCAAAAGGAAAAAAAAACACGAAAAAGAATAAAGTGGAAAAAGTATGCTTTGATCTGCATTCAGAGTCCATCAGTTCTTTATCTGGATATGGATAGCATTTTCCTTCAGGAGTGCTTTGTGCTTGTCTTGGATCATTGGGTTGCTGAGAAGAGCCGAGTCATTCATAGTTGGTCATCATACAATGTTGCTGATACTGTGTACAATGTATTCCTGGTTCTGCTCATTTCACTTTGCATCAGTTCATACAAGTCTTTCCAGGTTTTCTGAAATCTGTCTTTTCATCATTTCTTATTGCACAATAGTATTCCATTACATTCATGTATCACATCTTCTTCAATCATTCCCCAATTGATGGGTATCCCCCCGATTTCCAATATTTGGCCACCACAAAAATAGCCAATTTAAAAATTTTTGAACATGTGGGTCCTTTTCCCTTTTTTATGATCACTTTGGGATACAGACTTAATAATGTTATCGCTGGATTAAAGAGTATGCACACTTTTATAGCCCTTTGAGCAGAGTTCCAAATTGCACTCAGAATGGTTGGATCAATTCACAACTCCACCAACAGTGCATTAGTGTCCTCTCCGACATTTATCATTTTTTCTTTTTTGATATATTAGCCAATCTGATAGATATGAGGTGGTACCTCAGAGTTGTTTTAACTTGCATTTCTCTAATCAAAAGTGATTTAGAGCACTTCATATGCCTAGAGATAGTTTTGGTTATTTCATCTGAAAACTGCCTGTTCATATCCTTTGACCATTTATTGGGGAATGGCTTGTATTCTTATAAATTTGACTCATTCTTTACATCTTGGAGAAATGAGGCCTTTATCAGATACACTTGCTGTAAGATTATTTCCCAGCTTTCTGCTTTGGTTACATGGGTTTTGTTCGCGCAAAAGCTTTTAATTTAGTCTAATCAAAATTATCTATTTTATATTTCTTAATGCTCTCTATTTCTTATTTGGTCATGAATTCTTCCCTTCTCCATAGATCTGACAGGTCAATTCCTTGTTCTTCTGGTTTGCTTGTGGTGTCTAAATCATGTACCCATTTTGACCTTATCTAGGTATATGGTGTGAGATGTTAGTCTATACCTAGTTTCTGTCCTATTTTCCAGTTTTCCCAGAAGTTTTTGTCAAATAGTGAGTTCTTATCCAAAAGGCTGGGGTCTTTGGATTTATCAAACACTAGGTTACTATGATCACTTACTATTATGTCTTTTGTCTATTCCGCTCATCCACCACTCTATTTCTTAGCCAAAACTAAATAGTTTTAATGATTGTAACTTTATAATATTGTTTTAGATCTGGTATTGCTAGGCCACCTTCCTTTGTATTTTTTTATTAATACTTTTGATATTCTTGACCTTTTGTTCTTCTAGTTGAATTTTGTTATTATTTTTTCTAGTTTTATAAAGGATTTTTTGGTAGTTTGATTGGTATGGCATTAAATAAGTAAATTAACTTATGTAGAATTGTCATTTTTATCATATTGGCTCGGCCTACCCATGAGCAGTTGGTATTTTTCCAGTTGTTTAGATGTGACTTTATTTGTGTGAAAAATGTTTTGTAATTCTGTTCACATACTTTCTGGGTTTGTCTTGGCAGGTAGACTCCCAGATATTTTATATTGTCTGCAGTTATTTTAAATGGAATTTCTCTTTCTATCTCTTGTTGCTGGGTTTTATTGGTCATATAAAGAAATGCTGATGATTTATGTGGATGATTTATATCCTGCAACTTTGCTAAAATTGTTAATTATTTCAAGTAGTTTTTAATTGATTATCTAAAGTTCTAGAAGTATACCATCATATTATCTGCAAAGATTGGTAATTTTGTTTCCTCAATGCCTATTCTAATTCCTTCTATTTATTTTTCTCCTCTCATTTCTATAGCTAACATTTCTTCTTAAAAATATTTAATTTATTTATTTCCATAAATTTTAAATATTCTCCCCCTCCCTCCCCAAGATGGCATGCAGTTTGATATGGGCTCTACACATACATTCCTATTAAACACATTTTCACATTAGTCATGTTGCATAGGAAAATTATAATGAATGCGAGAAACCATGAGAAACAAAACAAAAGAGAAAACAGTCTGCTTCACTCTGCATTTCAACTCCATAGTTTGTTCTCTGGATGTGGATGACAATTTCTGTCATGAGTCCTTTGGAAAAGTTTTAGGTCCTTGCATTGCTGAAAAGGGCTAAGTCTATCAAAATCAGTCCTCACACACTGTGGCTGTTACTGTGTACAATGTTCTCCTGGTTCTGCTCACCTCACTTGGCATCACTTCACATAAGACTTTCCAGGTTTTCCTGAAGTCCTCCTGCTCATCATTTCTTATGGAACAATAGTATTCCATTACATTCATATGCCACAACTTGTTCAACCATTCCCCAATTGATGGGCATCCCCTCAATTTCCAGTTCTTGGCCACCACAAAAAGAGCTGCTATAAATATTTTTGTACATGTGGGTCCTTTTCCAATTTGCATGATCAATTTGGGATACAGCCCTAGAAACAATATTGCTGGGCCAAAGGATATGTACATTTTTATAGCCCTTTGAGCATACTTCCAAATTCCTCTCCAGAATGGTTGGATCAGCTCACAGATCCACCAACAATGAATTAGTGTTCCAAGTTTCCCACATCTTCCCCAACATTTATCATTTTCCTGTTTTGTCATGTTAGCCAATTTGATAGGTGTGATGTGGTAACTCAGAGTTGTTTTGATTTGCATCTCTAATCAATAGTGATTTAGAGCATTTTTCCATATGACAATAGATAGCTTTAATTTCTTCCTCAGAAAACTGCCTGTTCATATCCTTTGACTATTTATCAACTGGGGAATGACTTGTATTCTTATAAATTTGACTCAGTTCTCTATATTTGGGAAATGAGGCCTTTATCAGAGACACTAATTGTAAAAATTCTTTTCCAGTTTTCAGCTTCCCTCCTAATCTTGGTTGCATTGGCTTTGTTTGTGCAAAAACTTTTCAATTTAATGTAATCAAAATTATCAATTTTGCATTTCATAATGTTCTCTATCTCTTGTTTGGTCATAAATTCCTCCATTCTCCATAAATCTGACAGATAAACTATTCCTTACTCCCCTAATTTCTTTATAATATCAGCCTTTATACATAGATCATGTACCCAGTTGGACTTTATTCTAGTATACAGTGTCAGACCCTGTGCCATGCCCAGCATCATCCACACTATTTTCCAGTTTTTCCAGCAGTCCTTGTCAAACAGTGAGTTCCCATCCCTGAAGCTGGGGTCCTTGGGTTTATCATATAGTAGATCACTATAATCATTGTAATAAATTACCATGTCTTGTGTACTCAACCCACTCCACTGGTCTACCCTTCTATTTTTTAGCCAGTACCAACTAGTTTTAATGATAGCTGCTTTATAATACAATTGAAGATCTGGTATGGCTAGGCCACCTTCCCTAGCATTTCTTTTCATTAATTCCCTTGATATTATGGACCTTTTGTTCTTCCAGAAGAATTTTGATATTATTTTTTCTAGCTCTATAAAATAATTTTCAGTAGTTTGATTGGTATGGCACTGAATAAGTAAATTAATTTAGGTAGAATTGTCATTTCAGGAGGTGATCAGTGGATTCTTTTGATGACTATTTTGCCCTCTAGTTCTAGGACCTCAGGAAAGTTTTCCTTGATGATTTCTTGGAAGATACTGTCCAGCCTCTTTTTTTTTCATCATGGCTTTCCAGTAGACCAATAATTCTTAGATTCTCTCCTGGTTGTATTTTCCAGGTCATTTGTTTTTCCAATGAGATATTTTACATTTTCTTCTATTTTTTCATTCTTTAGATTTCATTTGACTGATTGTTGATGCCTCATAGAGTCATTAGCTTCTAGTTGCCCAATTCTAATTTTTAACGAATTATTTTCTTCAGTTAGCCTTTGTACCTCCTTTTCCATTTTGGTCAATTTTTTACTTTTTTAAAAACTTTTTACTTTTAAGGAGTTATTTTTTCCAGATAGGCTTTGTACTTTCTTATCCATTTGTCCAATTTTACTTTTTAAGGAGTTGTTCTCTTCAGTGTTTTTTTTTTTTCATTTTGTCAATTGTATTTTTAAAAGAATTGATTGGGGGCAGCTAGGTGGCGCAGAGAGTAGAGCACCGGCCCTGGAGTCAGGAGGACCTGAGTTCAAATCCGGCCTCTGACACTTGACACATGTACTAGCTGCATGACCTTGGGCAAGTCACTTAACCCCAATTGCCCTGCCAAAAAAAAAAGCGAAAAAAAAAGAATTGATTAATTTTTCTTCTACCTCTCTAATTTGACTTTTAAAATCCTCCTTGAGCTCTTCCAAGAATGCTTTTTGGGATTGAGACCAGTTCATATTCCCTTTTGAGGTTTCAGATGTGGGTATAGTGTCAATGCTATCCTCTTCTGAATTCCCCACAGTAAGATTCTATGGTCTTTGCTTTTCTAGTTTGCTTCTTCATTGTGATTGACTTTTTCCTGACTTTTAAAGTGTATCTCTGCTTCTGAGGCACAGGGGGCTCTGTCCCAAGCTTCTTGTGCTGGGAGCTAATGGAGTGGTTACTGGCTTTGTATGTGGTGGCCTCTGGTTCTGTCAGCTAGAAGATATATAATGCTGCGGCTCTCCTGGTGCTGAGCTGGAGCTGGCTAGTACGTGCCAAGGTTGAGGCCAGGTGAAGTCTTTCTGAGTTTCCTGGGGTTACACTGAAGCTCTCAGCATGAGGTGTGAGGGAGGGGTGGTCTGGCCCCTGGAGGTCTCCTCCCGTAGGGTTGCACCAGAGCCTGGGTAAACTCAGCCTCTGGTGGACACCCATCCATGCTGGTGCCTGCCGATTACCCTGGCTGTGTGAAGGTATGCCTGGGGTCCTGGTGTTGGCGCTTGTTGGCTCCAATCCTCTGGGTCTCAGGATCTCCTATTGGTCTGCTGAGGTAGGGCTTGATGGATGCTTCCTGTCCTGTCCTGGTCCTCTTCAGCCACAGCAAGGGGGACCCTTTCCGTGCTGTACCCCTTCTGCTGGCTCCACTATTACAGGACTTTTCCTGGGGCAATATTCTCTGGGTTTTTCAAGGTCAACAAGGGAGGGTTAGAATGACTTACGGTTTGCTCCACCATCTTGGCTCCCAGAAATTCAAATAGGTGATTTTCAAACATTTACTCTGTGGGCTGATAGCTCCAGGAGCAGCTGCTGCCACTGCCACAGGCCCTGCACTTCTGTCTCACCCAGCTCTGACAGACCCCTGTCCTGTGCTGAGAGGTTTGGGAATCGCCACTGCTGGCAGTGATTCAGTCCACCAGGGCCCGCTCCTGCTCTGCTATGGCCAGGTGTAGACCTGTGCACTGTGTACTCGCCCAGCCCAGTGTAACAGATCCTTCCCATCGACCTTCTGGACTCTCCTACCCTGGAAATCTGCCATATTCTGTCTCCTAGTGGATTTGGCCACTCTCAAGTTTGTTCAGATTCACTTTTTAGAGGTATCTGAAAGAATTTGTGGGACAGCTCAGGTGAGTCCCTGCTTTCACTCCACCATCTTGGCCTTGCCTCCATGTGTGTATAGCTAACATTTCTAGTGCTATATTGAATAATAGTGGTGATGATAATGGGCATCCTTACTTTACCTCTGATCTTGTTAGGAAGGCTTCTAGCTTGTCCCCATTATATATAATGGTTGCTAATGGTTTTAGATAGATAGATATCATTTTAAGGAACATTCCCTTTAGGATGCTTTATTTTGTCAAAAGTTTTTTCAGCATCTGTTGAGATAATCTGTTGGTTTTGTTACTGATATGGTCAATTACGTTGATAGTTTTCCTAATAGTGAACCAACCCTCCATTCCTGGTATAAATCCCACCTGGTCATAGTATATAATCCTTGTGATATATTGCTGTAATCTCCTTGCTAGTATTTTGTTCAAAATTTTTGCATCAATATTCATTAGGAAAATTGGTCTATAGTTTTCTTTCTCTGTTTTAGCTCTTCTTGGTTTAGGTATCAGTACCATATTTGTGTCATAAAAGGAGATTGGTTGGACTCCTTCACCTATTTTTCCAAATAGTTTATATAGTATTGTTGTTTAACTGTTTGGTAGAATTCACCTGCGAACCCATCTGGCTTTTTTCTTAGGGAGTTCATTAATGGCTTGTTCAGTTTCTTTTTCCAAGATGGGGTTAATCAAGGTAATTTATATTTTCGTAAATATTCATCAATCATCAGATTTATTGGCATATAATTGGACAAAATATTTCCTTTTTCATGTTTAATTCTGTCTCTTAAACTTATTTCTTAACTTTTTGTTAAAATTATTTTTGATTTTTAGTTTACAACACTTAGTTCCACAAGTTTTTGAGTTCCAAAATTTCTTCCCCTCCTTCTCCTCCGCCCTCCCCCCTCCAAGACGGCATATAATCCAATAGAGTTTCTACATATACCTTCACATTAAACTTATTTACACAATAGTAAAGTTGTAAAGAAGAATTATAACCAACGGAATGGATCATGCGAAAGAAGAAACAAAACCAAAAAAGAAAGAAAAAAAGTCAGCAAATAGTTTGCCTCAATTTGCATTCACACTCTGTAATTCTTTCTCTGGATGTGCATAGCTTTTTCCACCATGAGTCTTTTGAAGCTATCTTTGAACCTTGTCTTCCTAAGAACAGCCAAGTCGATCAAAGTTAGTCATCAGAGATACCATGTGTCTGTAATTGTGTATAATGTTCTCCTATTTCTGCTCCCTTCGCTCAGCATCAAGTCACATAAGTCTTTCCAGGTTATTATGAAGTCCGTCTCCTCCTTATTTCTTATAGCACAATAGTATTCCATTACATTCATATACCACAACTTGTTTAGCCATTCCTCCATTGATGGGCATCCCCTTGGTTTCCAATTCTTTGCCACTACAAAAAGAACTGTTATAAATATTTTTGAACATACGGGTCCCTTTCTACCTTGTGTGATTTCTTTGGGATACAGCCCTAGACGTGGTATTGCTGGGTCAAAGGGTATGCACATTTTTATAGCCCTTTGGGCATAGTTTCAAATTGCTCTCCAGAATGGCTGGATCAATTCACAACTCCACCAACAATGTAACAATGTTCCAATTTTCCCACATCCTCTCCAGCATTTGTAATTTTCCTGTTTTGTCATGTTAGTCAATCTGACAGGAGAGATGTGGTACCATAGAGTTGTTTTGATTTGCATTTCTCTAATCTATAGTGATTTAGAACATTTTTTCATATGACTATAGATATCTTTAATTTCTTCCCCTGAAAACTGCCTGTTCATATCTTTTGACCGATGGGGAAATGACTTGTATTCCTATAAATCTTATTCAGTTCCCTGTATATTTTAGAGATGAGGTCTTTATCAGAGACACTGGTTGTAAAAATTCTTTCTCAGTTTTCTGCTTCCCTCTTAATCTTTGTTGCATTGGCTTTGTTTGTACAAAACTTTTCAATTTAACATAATCAAAATTATCCATTTTGCATTTTGTAACACTCTCTATCTCTTGTTTGGTCATAAATTTTCCCTTTCCCATAAATCTGACAGGTAAACTATTTCTTGCTTTCCCACATTGTTTATAGTATCAGCCTTTATACCTAAATCATGAACCCATTTTCACTTTACTTTGGTATACAGTGTAAGATATTGGTCTATGCCCAGTTTCTGCCATACCATTTTCCAGTTTTCCCAGCAATTTTTGTGAAATAGTGAGTTCTTAACTCAGAAGCTGGAGTTTTGGGGTTTATCTAAGAGCAGATTACTATAGTCATTGACTACTCGGTCTTGTGTACCTAACCTATTCCACTGATCCACCACTCTATTTCTTAGCCAGTACCAAGTAGTTTTGATGATTGCTGCTTACAGCTTAATACAGTTTAATATCTGGTATGGCTAGGCCACCTACCCTAGCATTTCTTTTCATTAATTTCCTTGATATTCTGGACCTTTTGTTCTTCGAGATGAATTTTGTTATTATTTTATCCAGCTTTGTAAAATAATTTTTGGTAGTTTGATATGGAACTGAATAAGTAAATTAATTTAGCTAAAATTGCCATTTTTATTATATTAGCTCAGCCAAACCACGAACAACTGATGATTTTCCATTTATTTAGATCTGACTCTATTTGTGTGAAAAGTGTTTTATAACTGTGTTCATATAGGTCCTGGGTTTGTCTTGACAGGTGGACTCCCAAATATTTTATGGTGTCTACAATAACTTTAAATGGAATTTCTCTTTCTATCTCTTGCTGTTGGGCTTTGTTAGTAATATAAAGGAATGCTGAGGATTTATGTGGGTTTATTTTATATCCTGCAACTTTGCTAAAGTTTTTTATTATTTCAAGTAGTTTTTTACTTGATTCTCCAGGATTCTCTAAGTAAATCATCATATCATCTACAAATAGTGATAATTTAGTTTCTTCTTTGCCTATTCTAATTCCTTCAATTTCTTTTTCTTCTCTTATTGCTAAAGCTCACATACCAAATTGAATAATAGGTGTGATAATGGACATCCTTGTTTCACCCCTGATCTTACTGGGAATTCCTCTAGCTTATCCCTATTACATATAATGCTTGTTGTTGATGGTTTTAGGTAGATGCTACTTATAATTTTAAGGAAGACTCCATTTATTCCTATGCTTCCTAGTGTTTTTTTTTTTTTTTTTGCTTTTTGGAAGGGCAATTGGGGTTAAGTGACTTGCCCAAGGTCACACAGCTAGTGCATGTGTCACGTGTCTGAGGCTGGATTTGAACTCAGGTCCTCCTGACTCCAGGGCCAGTGCTCTACTGACTGAGCCACCTAGCTGTCCCAATTCCTAGTGTTTTTAATAGTAATAGATGTTGTAATTTGTCAAAAAGTTTTTTCTGCATCTATTGAGGAAATCATGTGGTTTCTGCTTAGTTTTGTTGTTGATATGATCAATTGTGCTAGTAGTTTTCCTAATATTGAACCAGCCTTGCATTCCTGGAATAAATCCTACTTGGTCATAGTGTATTGTTCTTGTGATAAGTTGCTGCAGTCTTTTTGCTAATATTTTATTTAAAAGTTTTGCATCAATATTCATTAGGGCAATTGGTCTATCATTTTCTTTCTCTGTTTTGACTCTTCCTGGTTTAGGTATTAGTACCATATCTGTGTCATAAAAAGAATTTGGTAGGACTCCTTCTTTGCCTGTTTTCCCAAGTAGTCTATAAAGTATGGGAATTAATTGTTCTTTAAAAGTTTGATAGAATTCACACATAAAACCATCTGGCCCTGGAGATTTTTTTTTCCTATGGAGTTCATCGATGGCTTGCTCAATTTCTTTTTCTAAGATGGGATTATTCAGGTTTTTTTTTTTCCTTTTCTGTTAACCTAGGCAACTTATATTTTTGTAAATATTCATCCATTTCCCTAAGGTTGTCAAATTTATAGGCATACAATTGGGCCAAATAGTTCCTAATTATTGTTTTAATTTCCTCTTCCTTGGAGGTGAATTCACCCTTTTCATTTTTGATACTGGTAATTTGGTTTTCTTCTTTTTTTAATCAAATTGACCAAAGGTTTATCAATTTTATTCATTTTTTATAATAGCAGCTCTTAGTTTTATTTATTATTAGTTCAATAGTTTTCTTGATTTGAATTTTATTAATCTCTCCTTTGGTTTTCAGTATTTCTAATTTGGTATTTAATTAGGGATTTTCAATTTGTTCTTTTCCTAGCTTTTTCAGTTGCATGCCCAATTCTTTGATCTCCTTTTTTCTATTTTATTCATGTAAGAATTGAGAGATATAAAACTTCCCCTAAGAATAGCTTTTGCTGCATCCCATAAATTTTGGTATGTTGTCTCATTATTGTCATTCTCTTGAATGAAGTTTTTGTTTCTGTGATTTGTCCTTTGGCCCACTCATTCTTCAGGATTAGCTTATTTAGTCTCCAATTAATTTTTAGTTTATCTTTCCATGGTCCTTTATTACAAATAATTTTTATTGCACCATGATATGAAAAGGATGCATTTACTATTTCTGCCTTTTTGCACTGAACTGTGAAGTTTTATGCCCTAGTACATGGCCAGTTTTTGAGCATGTGCCATGTACCGCTGAGAAGAAAGTATATTCCTTTTTATCTCCATTCAGTTTTCTCCAGAGGCCTATCATGTCTGCCTTTTCTAAAATTCTGTTTACCTCCTTAACTTCTTTCTTATTTATTTTGAGGTTAGATTTATCAAGTTCAGAAAGGGGAAGGTTGAGGTCTCCCAATATTATAGTTTTGCTGTCTATTTCTTCCTGTAACTCCCTTAACCTCTCCTCTAAGAATTTGCATGCCATACCACTTGGTGCGTATATGTTAAGTAATGATACTGCTTCATTGTCTATGGTGCCTTTTGGCAGGATATAGTATCCTTCCTTATCTCTTTTAATTAAATCTATCTTTACTTTTGCTTTGTCTGAGATTAGGATTGCTACTCCTGCTTTTTTTACTTTAGCTGAAGCACAATATATTCTACTCCAGCCTTTTACCTTTACCCTATGTGTGTCCCCCTGTTTCACATGTGTTTTTTGTAAACAACATATTGTAGGATTATGTCTTAATCCATTCTGCTATCTGCCTCCATTTTATGGCAGAGTTCATTCCATTCACATCCACAGTTAAGATTACTGTGTCTTTTTCTCCATCCTGTTCCCCCCACTGTTTGTGCTTTTATTTCTCCTCTCTCCCTTCCCCTCCTCAAAAGTGTTTGGCTTTTGACTGCCACCTTCCTCTGTTTACGCTTCCTATTGATCACCTCCCTTATCTTACCCTTTTCACCTTCCTATTTCTTCCCTCCCTTTTGACCACCCCCCCTTTCTTTCCCCTTTCCCCTCCTACTGCCTGTAGGACAAGTTTGATTTCTGTACTTATCAGAGTATGTTATTCCCTTCTTGAACCAAATCTGATGAGAGTAAAGCTCAAATACTGCTCTTCTCCATGCCTTCTTTCCCTCTACTATACTATGTTTTTGTTCCTCTTCATGTGATGTAATTTACCCTTTTCTACTACCTCCTTACCTCTTCTCCCAGATCCATCTCTTTATATCCCTTAATTATGTTTTCTATCATTATATCAGTTATTTTATACTGACACCCTCAGTCTATGTATATCCCTTTCAATTGTCATAATAACTATACTATTCTCAAGTTTGACATATATATATATGTATATCATATAGAAAACAATATAATCTTGTGTATGGCTATAAACAATTTGCCCTTATTGATTAACAAAGTTTATTCTCCCCTGTTTACCTTTTTATGTCTCTCTTGAGTTTTGTATTTGGAGATCAAATTTTCCATTGAGCTCTGGCCTTTTCATCAGGAAGATCTGGAATTCTCTTATTTCATTGAATGTCCATCTCCTTGTCTGAAAAGTTATGCTCAATTTTGCTGTGTAGTTGATCCTTGGTTGTAGTCCAAGCTCCTTTGGAATATCTGGAATATCATATTCCAATTCCTCCTGTCTTTTAATGTAGAAGCTGCAAGATCCTGTGTGATCCTTACCATAGTTCTGTATTATTTGAATTGTTTCTTTCTGGCTGCTTGCAATATTTTCTCCCTGACATAATAACTCTGGAATTTGGCTGTAATATTTCTTGGAGTTTTTAATTTGGGATCTCTTTCAGGGGGTGATCAGTGGATTCTTTTGATGACTATTTTGCCCTTTGGTTCTAGGACCTTAGGGCAATTATCCTTGATAATTTCTTGGAAGATACTGTCCTGGCTCTTTTTTTCATCATGGCTTTCCGGTAGACCAACAATTCTTAAATTGTCTCTCCTGGATCTGTTTTCCAGGTCAGTTGTTTTTCCAATCAGATATTTCACATTTTCTTCTATTTTTTCATTCTTTAGATCTAGTTCGACTGACTCTTGATGCCTCATAGTGTCATTAGCTTCTGCTTGCTCAATTCTAATTTTTAATGAATTGTTGTCTTCATTTTGCTTTTGAGCCTCCTTTTCCATTTGGTTGATTTTACTTTTCAGGGGCCATTTTCTCTAACTAGATTCTGAATCTCCTTAGCCATTTTGCCAATTTTACTTTTTAAAGATTTGTTTTCATCAGTGAAATTTTTTTCCATTTTTCCTTTACCTCTCTAATTTGATTTTTAAAATCCTCCTTGAGCTCTTTCAGGAATGCTTGTTGGGCTTGAGACCAGTTCACATTCCCTTTTGAGGTTTCAGATGTGGGTATGGTGTCAATGCTGTCCTCTTCTGAATTGGCATTTTGATCTTCCCTGTCTCTATATAAAATAATCAATAGCCCTCAGTTTTCTAGAATTCTTCTTCATGTTGGTTAAGTTTTTCCTGGCTTTAAAATGGATTTCTGCTTCTGGGGCTCAGGGGTCTCTGTCCCAGGCTTCTTGTTCCAGGAATTGTGGGAGTAGTTACTGGCTTTGTGTGTTATGGCCTTTGGTTTTGTGAGGTGTGGGAGAGGGCTGGTCTGGCTGTTGTAAGTCTCCTCTTCCCTTAGTGCTGTGATACAGCCTCTTTCTGTGTTCATGTCTGCCACCTCTTCTGACTGTGCAAAGGAATGTCAGGGGTCCTGGTGTTGAAGATTGCTGGCTCTGCCCCTCTGAGGCTCAGGAACTCCTGCTGTTCTGCTCAGGTGGGGCCTGCTGGGATACCTCTCTTTCTGCTCTAGTCTCCTTCCGCCACCACAAGGAGGGCCCTCTCCCCAACTTCTCAAGATAAAATGCTACTGAAGCCCCACTTCTGCCTCCTCTATTTCAGAGTTTCTCCCTAGGGCATATTATCTGGGTTGGGGAGGGATGAGAGCCATTTTTAGCTGGCCAGTATGGCTCCTGGAATTTCAAGAAGACAAGCTTCAAACCTTTAGATTGTTGGCTGAAAGCCTCAGGAGTAGTTGTTCTCATGGCCTCAGGCACTACGCTGCTTCCTCCTGTAGCTCCAACAGACTCTCGTCCTGGGCTGGGAGGCCTGGGGTCACCACCGTTTTCTCACACCCAGTGTTCTCCCAGCCTGGATTGATGGCTGAGTTCCACAGCTGCTTCAGCTTTGGTGTGGTCTGGTGCAGCTGCATGCGCTGTGTGCTCTCCCAGCTTACAGATCTGTCCTGTTGACCCTGCAGACTCTCTTGGCTTGGAAATTTGCCACACTCAGTCTACTAATGGCTTCTAACTCTCAAATCTGTTGAGATTCACTTTTTTAGAGGTATCTGACAGAATTTGTGCAAGAGCTCCTGTGAGATGCTGTTTTCACACTGCCATCTTGGTTCTGCCAACTATTTTCATTCTTGATTTGATGTGTGGTCTTTCATATACAGTTTAGATCATGTATGTTTATGACATTGTTTGAAATTCAGGTTTTGTCTCTTGGGGCAAGGCTGACAACAGGTGTCCCCTTTATACCTTTTCATTATTCCAAGCCCTGTGTCATCAATTACCACACTAATTGGCCATGATTTTGTATAGAGAAGCTATGTAGGAAAAAAATGGCAATTGTATTGACTGGAGAACAGACACAAATATGTATGCTATCTAGTTATTAGTATAAATAAAACTCTGAAAATCTCAGTTAAAAAAACAACTTAAAAGCGTGAACATACTTTTTTTTCTGGAAAGCCCAGTTGCTAAACATTTACCAGGACATCCCTGGATTCATCCTGTCCTGTCTTCTCCAACAGATTACAAACCTCAAATATCTTCCCTCCCTCCCCTGACCTCTGTCTTTGTTGCTTTCTCTTTCTGTCTCTCTGTCTCTGTCTCTCTTCTATTCTCTTTCCCAGCCAAACACCTCGAAAAATCAGTCTATACTCATTGTTTCCACTTGCTTTCTTACTTGCTCCTCATATCTTTGTAATCTGGCTTCCAACTAGCCTCATCACTCAACTCATCAGGAGATTCCTCTCTCCAGTGATCTCTCTTAATTCCCAAATCTCTTGGCCTTTTCTCATACCTCATGCTATCTGCTACCATGGATTTAGATGACTCCTGGATCTAAATATCAAACCCAAGTCTCTCTCCCAAGGTTCAGTGCTACATAATCAATTGTCTACTGAACATTTCAAAGTGTGTATCCCAAATATATTGCAAACTCAACATGTCCCAAACAGAACTCCTTCTCTTTTTCTCCAAGCCTTCCCTTCTTCCAAATGTCCCTGTTTCTGTTGATGATTATCCTTTCATTGTCTCCAATTTGTAATCTCAGCATTGTCCTCCATTCCTCACACAAAACCCTCCATTTCCTGACCTTTGCCCTGGATGATCTCCATGCCTGGAATGTTAGCTTACCTCTACTTCTCAACTTCCCTGCTTCCTTCAATAATCATCTGGAATCCCTCCTTCTCCAGGAAAAGTTCCTCAGTTTCTTTCTTTCCCTACTCCAGGGCCTTCCATCTGAGATTAACTCCCATTTACACAGGATATATCTCAAATGTACATAGTTATTTGCATGTTACCTCCCTCAATAAGAATGATCTCTTTGAACGTGAGAAGGCTGCATTTTTGCCTTTCTTTTTACTCCCAGCCCTTAGCATAGTGCCTGGCCTCTAGTAAGTATTTAAAAAATGCCTGTTCATTGATTGACTCTCCCTTACCCCACATCTTGCCATTTCTTGTCATTTCTACCTCTATAATATCTTTCACACTTGATCTCTTCTTTCTGTTAACCCAGCCACCACCTTAGTTCAATCCCTCATCACCCTCTGCCTAATTTTATTGCAGTGGACTTGATATCTCTGCCTCAAATGTCTCCTCACTCCAGTTCTTCCTATGCTTTTTGACCAATGCACTCCCCTACTCAACCAACTTCAGTGGCTCCCTATTGCCTCTAGGATAAAATAGAAACTCTTCTGTTTGGCTTTTAAAGACCTTCACAGCTGATTTCCAACTTATCTCTCCAGGCTCACTGGCCATTCCTCTCCCTCCCATACCCTATGATCCAGCCTTACTGGCCTTCTCTTTGTTCCTCAGACACCTCCTGCCTCTGGGCCTTTCTCTTGAGAGTCCTGTAATGCACAGTTACCTCTGACTCAGAGAAAGCCTTTCTTCAAGTACCACCTTCTACAGAAAGTCTTTCTGGAAGCACCTTCCCTCTCAAACTTCCTTATAATTAACCACTTTTTATTTCTTTGTATTTCTGCTCCCCATGTTTATTCTCTACATGCTTAGATTTGTACTTTTCGTCTTTTTCCCCTTTAGAATGGAAGATCCTTGGGAATAGCTATTGTTTCTTTCTTTGTTGTCTTTGTACCCTCGACACCTAACACAGTGTCTGGCACATAGCAGGTGCTTAATAAATACTTGTTGCTGATTCATGAATTAAATTGTGGAATATCTGGACAAATTGTGACAGTGCATTAATACAATAGAATGTTATTACACTGTAAGAAACAATGGATATAAAGGATTCAGAGAAACATGAGAAGACGTATGAACTGATGAAGAATGAATAAATAAATGAATGGATGAATGAATGAATGAATGAGAATTATATACTAAATATTTTCTATGTGCCAGGCATTGTGCTAAACACCGGGGACAAAAATACAATCCTAACCCTCAAGGATCATACATTATAATAGGGGGAGACACTGTATATAAGGAAGTAGTGACCAGAGAAAGGTGATTTGATCATGGCTCCAGAGCAAGAGACTGGGTGCTGGGGGAGGGAAGGAGGAGAAATGGAGATACACATGTGGCAACAGGGAGATACAACAGGATGGCAAGATTACCTTGGTGAATAGCTGAATGGAATGTGATATGACTTTGTACTTACCAATTAAATCAGCTCAGTGCTGGGGCTAGAAATTCCAAAACTAAGTAGATTAAGTTTCCCAGGTTATGATCTTGGTCTTTGAAGGGTGAGGTTAGGAGGGTCAGCAGTGGTAAGCAAAATTATTACAGTATATGCAATGACAGCAATAAAGAAAATGGGAATAACATTAAAACAAAATTGATCATGTAATTATAATGACCAAACTTGGCTCTAGGGAAGAAATGGAAAAAAAATTCACCCCTCTCCCTTCATTGGAAAGGTGAATAAATAGGGATATGGAATGTATATGCTGTCGGACTTGATTGATGTGATCATTTCAACAAATTGTTTTTCCCCTTATTTAATCTTTGCCACAAAGGACACCTAGCTTGATAGGGCAGGAGAAAGAAATATATTTAGAAGTAAAGGTGATGTAAAAATAAAAGGCATCAATAATAAAAATAAGGCATTGTTTTGTTTTGAAAGATGAGTCATGCCTGACTAACCACATTTCTTCTTATATAGTTACTAAATTGGTAGGTCAGAGAGATGCTTTAGATGTAATACACCTGGATTTACCAGAAAGATATTCAACAAGGTCTTTCAGAATTTCCTTATGGGCAAGATGGAAAAATTACAAACTTGATGATGTTACAATTAGATAGATTTAGGGAAAGATAAAATAATCTGACTGCAAAAATGTCAATTAAAAAACCGATGTTGACTTGAAGGAGGGTCTCCAGTGGAGTGTAATCAATAGGGTATCTATGCTTGATTTTATTTTGTTTGGCCTTCTTATCAATGAATAGATTGAAGGTGTAGACAGTAAATCTCAAACTTGCAGATAACAGGAAGCAGCTGGGAGAGAGAGAGGTAACAAATACCAAGCCAAGATCCTGAAAGATGGTGACAGATAGAGATACTAGAACTTCCAAACAATTTGGAATATCTAGCAATGAGACAGGCTGCTCCAAGAAATTACCCATTGCTGCAGGTATGCAAGAAGAGGCTTGTCCTGTATGGAGGGGTTAGGCTGGGTGATTTGGAAGGTCCCTTTTAAACTTCAACAGATCCATGATCTCACTGATCTGGGCATTCCCTGCATCAGTGTTTCAACAATTCGGCTAGCAGCTGCTGTAGGGGTGAAAAACTAACACGAGCCCAACAACAAGAACACTGCAAGCCCAGGTTCTTTTGATCTGCTTTACTAAGGAAAGCAACATTAAGGGGTTAACAATCTCACTTTAATCCAGTGTACAAATATCATTCACTTAGTTCAAGGGGAAAAGCCAGCACGTGAACTTCAGAGCAAATACAAACAAATTACAAACATCAAGAGACAGACCTTGTCTGATTCAAATCTCAGTGCATAGTTGCCAGGAATCATCAACATCTGAGTTCAGCCAGGAGCTCCACAAGCCTAGCTCAGTCCTGCTGTGGCTCAGAGCTCCGAAAGAGAAAGCCAACCTGTGCCTTTATATATCTTGTTCAGGGTCAAAGGTGAGTCACACATGTGACTCACCCACGTGACCTAAAATAGTCACAAAAATGCGACTTAAACCCACGTGGTCTGAAAGCTTCTGATGTCACAAACATGTCACTCAAACCTATGTAAACTAGTTTTTCCCTTGAGACAAGTAGGTCATTAAGGACCCCTAATTTAATCAAGGAAACAAAAGCCGAACTCTTCAAGGGCACTTGGTTGAATAGGTGCTAAGAGCCCATCTTGATTCACAATACACTCCACCCCTTCCAGGTTCCAAGACATAACAAAAATCTAAATTAAATGGTCATGGATCCTGGAACAATTAGAAGCATTATACATTGTGATGCAATCAAGCAAGAAACTAAAACATATCATTCACAACAAAACAAAACATATAATTCAGTGTCACTCCCAAATACTTGTTTACAATACAAACATGATCAGAAAAGGGCATGCTTTAGTTAGTAAAGTCCCAAAGCAAACAAACAAACAAAAAGTCAAAATAAAGTTCTCTTGGGGATATGTCCTTCTCCCCACACTGTTGCTGCAGGCTTCCTCTTAGCACCCAAAGTCCCAACTCAAAAAAAATAGTCCAAAAAAAATAGTCTGTTGGGGGTCTGTCCTCTCCATGCTGTTCCAGCCCCACTTCCAAGTCCTGAGGGAAGGCTGGGCAATAAAGCCAACAGGGTGGGGTCCCTGGGGGTCCAAGGCACTTCCCCCACCCCACCATAAACCAATCCACCCCTCCCTTCTGGGTCCCAACCAGTCCCAGTGGAAGGGACCAAAAAGGCACACTCAGAGCTTTGCTGCAAAGTTTCCATCTTGCCCCAGGGCTGCACTCCAAGCTCTTGGGTTCCTGGTTATTCAACTCTGGCTGGCCATGCCTGGCTTCTACTGGAATCTCGATGTAGGTGGTTCCCCACCTTTGCATTCCCCTTAGTAAAGTCGGCTAGAAGGTTGCTCACCACTCTCGCCTTTCCAAAGTTCTGATGCAGGCAGTCTTCTGCTCTGTCTAGGTCAATATGTTGGCAGCCACCATCGGCTTCTGCTGCTGCTGCTTCTGCCACTTCTGCTGCTGCTGCTTCCGCTGCTTCTTCTTTCTCCTCACCAGCCACTCCTGCCAAATCTGCATGAAGGCCAGTCTCTAATTTTTCTCTCAAGTCTGTGCAAAGGCAGTTCTCTGCTCCTGTTCCAAAACTCCTCATACAATATAGTCTCAAAACATTCACCCTTTCAGCACAGTCCTCCAGAGCCAGGCTTATCAGCTCAAGCCCTTGGGCACTTAACCTCTGTTTGCCTTAATCCAGTGGAGAAGTATCCTTGTATCCAGCATCCTTGTGAAGAAAAACCCATGAACAGTATGGAGTTCTGACTCAAAAGCCAGTATCCACTTCAATATACCGTAGTACAAGGAAAGCTAGGCGACTTAGTGGATAGATCCTGGAGTCAGAAAGACCTGAGTTCAAGTCTGGCCTTGGACACTCACTAGCTATGTGACCCTGGGCAAGTCACTTAATCCTGTTTACCTCAGTTCCTCAGCTGTAAAATGAGCTGGAAAAGGAAAGAGCACATCACCCCAGCATCTTTGCCAGAAAAACCCCAAATGTGGTCACAAAGAGTTGAACATGGCTGAAAAACAACAATAGGTGTAAGATGGAGACTATATAGCTATAGAAGAAGGGATAGGGGAAATGGGAATTTAGTGAACCTCACTTTCATCTGAATCAGATAAAGGAAGACTGAGTACAATTACACACAAATACACTAAACTCAAAAGGGAAATAGGGGACAGGGACAAGGGAGGGGAAGAAAGGAGTCTAAGAGGGAAGGTAAGATAAAAAGAGAATAGGCATATGCAAAATAATCTAAAATTCTGGAAGGAAGAATGTGAAGGATGGGGGCTAAAAGGAAAGAAAGGAAGAGTAAAAACCTAGGGTCAGGGCAGGGTGAGGAGAAGTGCTGCAACAGAGAGAAAACAAGCTATTTCACTTATAAGGTCCCAAGTGTCAGGCAAATTCCCAAGATGGAAGGAGTAAAAGGCAAAAAAAAAAAGCACAAGAGGACAGAATGATTAGCATAACTGTGAATGTGACTGGAATGCATTGTCATAAAATGGAAGAGAATAGTAGAATGGATTAGAAAACAGAACACAAATGAAACACAATGATTTAAATAGAGTTAAAATGAGAAGCTGAAGCAAAGTCTACCATGATTCAGCTGAACTCAAAATAGTAGGATTAGCTATCATGATTTCAGATAAGGCTACAGTAAATATAGAAAAATAGAAAGATAAGCATGAAAATTACATTATGCTTAATGGCAGCATAGATCAATCAATATCAGTACTTAATATGCACCTAATAACATAGCATTTGTTGTTATTGTTTAGTTGTTTTAGTCATGCTGGACTCTTTGTGACCCCAAATGGAATTTCCTTGGCTGAGATCCCGGGGTAGTTTGCCCTTTCCTTCTCCAGCTCATTTTACAGAAGAGGAACTGAGGCAAACAGGATTAAATGACTTGCCCGGCTCACACAGCTAACAAGTATTTGAGGCAGATTTGAACTCAGATCTTCCTGACTCCAGGCTCTATACAATAAGGCACCTAATAATATAGCTTTTGTTGTCTGTCCTTCATTTTTTGAAGAGGACCAATGACATCACAGGGTAATGTCTTGACTCGTATGTGAGTTAGATATAACTAAGGCAAAGTTGCACAAAGGCATCAGCCTCACCCTCTCTTCCAGAGTCATCAAAGTCCAGTGGCAAGACAAAAGTCAGAATGATTGAAGATGGCCCCAGATGCAATGCATAACCTTGGAGTTTTCAATATCTGACCAAGCTCTAAGCTCTCCACAGTACCTGCTTCAGCTGCCTTCATGGCCATTGGAATAAATTGTCCCATTACACCGGGAGTCAGGAAGACTTTATATGGGTAGATACTCCATCCTAATTCACTGTTTGAGGCCTATTGTTTACCCTCAACCTGGTTTAGCCCATCTATGGATATGGTTTACTGAGGTGTGGTCACTGTGCATGCTATAGCTTCTTGGAGCCACAGAGGGTTGGGTGCCAGGTAGACACCATAGGTAGATGAGTACCCCTGAAAAGGGCTCAGCAAGCCTTTACCAGAGGTGCTAGTCCTCCTTCACTACCCCATAAAGACTTTACCAAAGAGCCCTTAAAAAGAATTTAAAAGTAATGAGGCTGAATAATATAATTCTAAAGAACTAGTAGGTCAAAAAATAAATTACAGAACAGGATAGTTCATCAAAGAAAATTACAATAATGGGATGACATACCAAAACTTATGGCATGCAGGTAAAGCATTTCTGAGAGGAAATTTTATCTCTAATTGTATTCATCAACAAAAGAGGAGAAAGAACAAATCAATTACTTAGACATGCAATTGAAAAACTTGAACAACAACATTAACAAAAAAATTCCCAACTAAATAACAAGTAGAAATTCTAAAAATTAAACATTAATAAAATTGAAAGCAACTGAATTAGTTAAATTAATTCATTGAATTAAGAAATAAAACTAGGAGTTGCCTTTCAAAAAATATTAAAATTAACAAACAGTTAAACTGTCTTTCTTTAAAGATAAAGAAAACTAAATTATATCAAAGCTTGAAAAGGAGAGCCTACAAAAACTGAAGAGGAAATTATTTTATTCAATTACATGAAAATAAAGCTGATAACTTAGAAGAAATAGATGAATACTTACAAAATACTCAGATTAACAAAAGAAGTAGACTATTTAAATAACTCAATATCAGGAAAAGAAATCAGACAAGCCATAAATGACCTCCCAAAGGAAAAAAAAAAAAACAAACTCCAGGACCAGATGGATTCACAAGTGAATTCTATCAAACATTAAAAAAAAATTCCAATGCTACATACACTGTTGGCAATTATAAAAAGATATACTTCCACTTTTTTTCTATAATATAAATATGATTCCAATACCCAAAGCATGGAGAGAAAAATCAGAGGAAAAAAACTGTAGAACAATGTTCTTAATTCTTAATCATTGCAAAATTTTAAAAATAGTATATTTTTCTAATTACATGTAAAACAATTTTTAACATTCATTTAAAAATTTTAAGGTCCAAATTCTCTTCCTCCATCCCTCCCCACCCCCCTCACTGAGAAGGCAACAGTTTGATATGTTTGCTATACATACAGTCATGAAAAACATATTTCCACATTAGTCATGCTGTGAAAGAAAAGAGACAGTTTAAAAAAAAGTATCCTTTGCTCTGCATTCAGATTCCACTGCTTCTTTCTCTCGATAGTATTTTTCATCATGAATCCTTTGGAACTGTCTTAGATCATTGTATTACTGAGAATAGCTAAGTCATTCACAGTTGATCATCATACAATAATGCTGTTACTGTGTACAATGTCTCCTGGTTCTGCTTACTTCACTTTTTATCAGTTCATGTAAATTTTTCCAGGTTTTTTTGAAAGCAGCCTGCTCATCATTTCTTTTTTTCTTTTTTCTTTTTTTTAAATTTATTTTTTTTATTTTTGGTTTACAACACTCAGTTCCACAAGTTTTGGATTTCTAAATTTTCTCTCCCTCTCCCCACTCCCTCAAGACAGCATGGTATCTGATATATGTTCTACATATACCTTCACATTAAACTTATTTACACAATAGTCAAGTTGTAAAGAAGAATTATAACCAATGGAATAGATCATGAGAAAGAAGAAACAAAACCAAAAAAGAAGGAAAAAAAGAGAGCAAATAGTTTGCCTCAATCTGCATTCAGACTACAATTCTTTCTCTGGATGTGGATAGCTTTTTCCATCATGAGTCTTTTGGAGCTGTCTTTGAACCTTGTATTGCTGAGAAGAGCCAAGTCTATCAAAGTGAGTCGTCACAGATATCGTGTGTCTGTAATCATATGTAATGTTCTCCTGGTTCTGCTCCCCTCACTCTTGCTCATCATTTCTTATGCACTTCATCTTATGCACAGCATTCCATCACAATCATAAACCGAGATTTGTTCAGCCATACCCTAATTGATGAGCATCCCCTCAATTTCCAATTCTTTTTCACTACAAAAGAGCTGTTATAAATATTTTTGTACATAGAGGTACTTTTTCTTTTTGTCTTTTTGGAGTGGGGAAGGCAGAGCAATTGGGGTTAAGTGACTTGCCCAAGGTCACACAGCTAGTAAGTGTGTCAAGTGTCTGAGGCTGGGATTTGAACTCAGATCCTCCTGACTCCAGGGCTGGTGCTCTAATCACTGGGCCACCTAGCTGCCCCTCCTTTTTCTTTTTTAAAAAATTTCTTTGGGATACAGATCTAGTAGTGGTATTGCTGAGTCAAAGGGTATGGGACTGCAAAGATTTTTTTTTTTAATTTAAATTTATTTATTTAACATATTTAGTTTTCAGCATTGATTTTCACAAGAGTTTGAATTACAAATTTTCTCCCCATTTCTACCCTCAGCCCCACTCCAAGATGGCATATATTCTGGTTGCCCTGTTCCCCAGTCAGCCCTCCCCTCTACTACCCCCCTCCCCTCTCATCCTTTTCCCTTCCTTTCTTGTAGGGCAAGATAAATTTCTACGCCCCATTGCCTGCATATCTTATTTTCTAGTTGCATGCAAAAACTTTTTTTTTGTTTTTGAACATCTGTTTTTAAAACTTTGAGTTCCAGATTCTCTCCCCTCTTCCCTTCTCACCCACCCTCCCTAAGAAGTCAAGCAATTCAACATAGGCCACATGTGTATCATTATGTATAACCCTTCCACAATACTCATGTTGTGAAAGACTGACTATATTTTGCTCCTTCCCAACCCATCCCACTTTATTGAATTTTCTCCCTTGACCCTGTCCCCTTTCCAAAGTGTTGTTTTTGATTACCTCCACCCCCATCTGCCCTCCATTCCATCATCCCCCCCTTTTATTTTTTTTATCTTCCTCCCTCTTCTTTCCTGTGGGGTAAGATACCCAATTGAGTATGTATGGTATTCCCTCCTCAGGCCAAATTTGATGAGAGCAAGGTTCCCTCATTCCCCCCTCACCTGGCCTTTCCCCTCCTCCCACAGAACTGCTTCCTCTTGCCACATTTATGCGAGATAATCCACCCCATTCTATCTCTCCCTATCTCCCTCTCTCAGTATGTTGCTCTCTCATCCCTTAATTTGATTTTATTTCTTTTAGATATCTTCCCTTCATCTTCAACTCACCCTGTGTCTGCTCTCTCTCTCTCTCATATACACACACACACACACACACACACACACACACACACACACAGAGATATACTATATACATACCTACACATTCACTTATATATACACATAAACATATATATATATATATATGCATATTCCCTTCAGCTACCCTAATACTGAGGTCTCATGAATCATACATGTCATCTTTCCATGTAGGAATGTAAACCAAACAGTTCAACTTTAGTAAGTCCCTTGCAATTTCTGTTTCTTGTTCTTTCTCTTGATTACCTTTTCATGCTTCTCTTGATTCTTGTGTTTGAAAGTCAAATTTTCTATTCAGTTCTGGTCTTTTCACTGAGAAAGCTTGAAAGTCCTCTATTTTATTGAAAATCCATATTTTGCCTTGGAGCATGATACTCAGTTTTGCTGGGTAGGTGATTCTAGGTTTTAATCCTAGCTCCATTGACCTCCGGAATATCACATTCCAAGCCCTTTGATCTCTTAACGTAGAAGCTGCCAGATCTTGGGTTATTCTGATTGGGTTTCCACAATACTCAAATTGTTTCTTTCTGGCTGCTTGCAATATTTTCTCCTTGATCTGGGAGCTCTGGAATTTGGCGACAATATTCCTAGGAGATTTCTTTTTGGGATCTATTTGAGGAGGCGATCGATGGATTCTTTCAATTTCTATTTTCCCCTGTGGGTCTAGAATATCAGGGCAGTTCTCCTTGATTATTTCTTGAAAGATGATATCTAGACTCTTTTTTTGATCATGGCTTTCAGGTAGTCCAATAATTTTTAAATTATCTCTCCTGGATCTATTTTCCAGGTCAGTGGTTTTTCCAATGAGATACTTCACATTGTCTTCCATTTTTTCATTCCTTTGGTTCTGTTTTATAATATCTTGATTTCTCATAATGTCACTAGCTTCCACTTGCTCCAATCTAATTTTTAAAGTAGTATTTTCTTCAGTGGTCTTTTGGACCTCCTTTTCCATTTGGCTAATTCTGCCTTTCAAGGCATTCTTCTCCTCATTGGCTTTTTGGAGCTCTTTTGCCATTTGAGCTAATCTATTTTTTAAGGTGTTGTTTTCTTCAGTGTATTTTTTAGTATTTTTTTGGGTCTCCTTTAGCAAGTCATTGACTTGTTTTTCATGATTTTCTCGCATCCTTCTCATTTCTCTTCCCAATTTTTCCTCTACTTTTCTAACTTGCTTTTCCAAATCCTTTTGGAGCTCTTCCATGGCCTTGGACCAGTTCATGTTTTTCTTGGAGGCTTTTGGTGTAGGCTCTATGACTTTGTTGTCTTCTTTAGGCTGTATGTTTTGGTCTTCTTTGTCACCAAAGAAAGAATCCAAAGTCTAAGACTGAATCTGGGTGCGTTTACGCTGTCTGGCCATATTCCCAACCAACTAACTTGACCGTAGAGTTTTTCAGTGGGGTATGACTGCTTGTAGACTAACGAGTTCTACGTTCCACGTTTGGGGGGGAGGTGCCAGCTCTGTGACACCGGCACTACTCCTTCCCCAAGAACCCCCAACCCAGACTGGGCTTAGATCTTCAGCAGGCTATGCACTCCTGCTCTGATCCGCCACTTAATTCCTCCCACCAGGTGGGCCTGGGGCCAGAAGTGGCAGCAGCTGTAGCTGCCCCACCTCCACTGCCCCCGGGGCTGGAAGCTGAATCACGAACTCCTTACACTCCCGCAGCTTTTCCCACTAACCTTCTCCACAGTCTTTGGTGTTTGTGGGTTGAGGAGTCTGGTAACTGCCGCAGCTCACTGATTCAGGGCACTAGGGCCCCCTCCGCCCGGCTTTTGGTATGGATGGTCCACGTCGCTCAGGCTGGGTTCTGCTCCACTCCGTTTCCAGCTCCCAGCTCCCAGCTCCCAGATCCGTGTGGGATAGACCTCACCCAGAGACCATCCAGGCTGTCCTGGGCTGGAGCCCTGCTTCCCTCTGCTGTTTTGTGGATTCTGCAGTTCTAGAATTGATTCAGAGCCATTTTTTATAGGTTTTTGGAGGGACTAGGTAAGGGGCTCATGCTAGTCCCTGCTTTCCAGCCGCCATCTTGGCCTCACCACTCCCCTGCAAAGATTTTTTAAAAATTATTTAACTTTATTACTGTCTCACCATTTATATAATTTCGATGCATCCATTGTACATTTTGGTTTTTTTCTTGTTTTCTGTGTATTTTTTTCATTTTCCAGTGAGTGGTACATTGGTGTCTGTGACACAGAATGGAAGAGAAACTGGAATTTCAATGAACACAGATTTTTTTTCATTTCTGCTGACCAATAAACAGAACTACAGGTGCACCCAACCATGGACATGCATTAACTTGTCATGAGAAATCTAGGTGGGCTAAGTAGAATGAGAATGTTTGTTACTCCCAAAAATATCTGTAAAGGAAGAATAGAGGACTGGCATTGAGAAACAATGTGGACAGCTAAGTAGGTACTGTCTGAAAGTTGGCATTCATCCACAGCATTAAAAAAATCATAATAAGAAAGGATATAAATAAAAAAACACAGAAAATACTGCTTTCATAAGGATCTGATTGCCTTGGCACAGGCCCTGTGGGCAGAATCAAACACATCACTCCCAAACTCTATTACAGAAGAAAAAAGATTTTGATATATCGGTGGAGTGCATCTAATGGCAATTCAGGTACAAAAGATGTACTTTCAGACATCTGCCTTTAAAATCCAGGACTTATTTGTAAAGTTGACTGAAGGTATATTGGTATTTCCCCACAAAAAATACTATTTGGATTCTCTCCCCCACCCTCTTCCTCCCTCCCTCAATGGGATATCATTTTTGGGGGGAGCAATACATATTGTTATTTCTGATTTGAAACAAGTTAGTATAGCTGGGAAGAAAAAGGGAGAGACAAGTTGTTTTATAGTGATTATTATTATTATTATTATTATTATTTCAATAGGCTATCCATGTTATTCTTTCACTGCTATGGTTTGATCCAAATTCACGGTCGGAGCCTCAGAAGTTTTAACCTCTTTTGCTGGACCTGCAGGTTCCTGGGTCTTAGTTGTATAGCTAGGGGCTTCTGCTGCTGCTGGGGTCTCCTTGGAAGAAGACACGGCTTCACTTCTTCTAGGTTTTGAGTCTGAAACTGGAGCCACTTCCCTTTTAGTTTCTTGGGTGATGGGAACCTCAGTCTTTTTGGCTTCCTCTTCCTCTTTGCTCTTGTCATCTACTTTGCTAGTTGCTGTGCTGGGAGGCCTTTGCCTCAGTGCTAGGCACCAAAGTCTTAGAAGCATCACTACTGGCCACTGAGGCAGGAGCCTGATCCAGCTCAGTATCTTTCTGTGGCTCCACCTTTCCATCAGGGATAGCTTCTGGTTTCTCAGGCTCTGATTTTAAAACCTCTTCTTTGCCAACCACTGTATCCTTCTCTGCTTCCTTATCTTCAGTCTTGTTAGCAGTGACCTGGGAATCTCTATCGGTCTTCTCTTTGTTGTTCTCCTTCATGTCTGTGGTCTCTGGCACTGTCTGGGCCTCATTGTTCTCCTTGGGAGTTTCTTCTTCCTCTGCACCAGCTCTTTCAGCCTTCTTGTCTTTATCCTTGGCTTTCTCATCATTTACATTGTACCATTCTTCTTTTTTTCATTTTAAATTTTTATTTTTTTATTTTTATTTTATTTTTTTATGTAGGGCCCATTCTTCTTGCTGAGCTTGCTTCCCATCTTTGGAGTTCTTAAATGATGTCTATTCTTCAGTGACTGTAGCTAGTTGGTTTTGATGATGTGCATTTTCATTTCAAGAGTTCGATGTCCCTTCAAATATCCAGAGATTCAAATCCAAAACTTAGTGAAAACTGTCAAGTTCTTCTTTGCCTGGAGAAGAGTGAAGTTAGCAGTTTTCTGGTCTCAGGGAACCAAAATGTTGAGGTTTAGGGGTGCTGGGACCCCAAAATAGCAATACACAGGCCTTGCCTAAACGAATTCAACTCAAGCCTTTCAGTCAAAGAAAAACAAAATTTATTAAAGATCTGCCATATGGCAGACTCTTAAGAAATCTGAACATTGGCTAGACTCTTTAGGAATCTGAGCATTTGTGATGCTTGTGAGCCGGCTAGATAGAATCTGAGCCTTTGTGATACTTGTATAAACAAGTGGGCCAGATTGAATCTGAGCCTGAAAAGAATTTTTAATAAAATATTAGCAAGTAGGCTACAATAACATATTAGAAAGATTATACACTATGAGAAGGTTAGTTTTATATTAAGAATGCAGGAGTGGTTCGACATAAGGACAACTGTAAATATAATAAACCATGTTAATAATATAAATAACAAAAACCATATGGTTATATCAATTGATGCTAAAAAGGTTTTGGGAAAGAGTCTAATGATCATTTCCATTAAAAACTCTAGGAATCCTGGGAATAAACGGTCCTTTCCTTCATATAGCAAATAATATTTACCCGAATCATAAAACAAACATTATATGTAATGGAGAAAAGTAAGAGGACTTTCCACTGAGATCAGGAGTAATGGAAGGATGTCCATTATCACCACCACTATTAAACATAGTGCACAGTGCTAGAAATGCTACCTATAACAATAAGACAAGAAAAAAAATCAAGAGAATTAAGTTCATGCAAAAAGAAAATGAAATTAGCATCTTGGATCGTTATATTGATGAGAATAGCTGTCATTCACAGTTGACCATCATGCAATAATGTTCTTACTGTGTACAATGTCTCCTGGTTCTGCTCAGTCCTCTTTGCATCAGTTCATGTAAGTCTTTCCAGATTTTTCTGAAAGCATCCTACTCATCATTTCTTATGCATGATAGCATTCCATCAAAATCACCACAATTTGTTCAGCCATTCCCTAATTGATGGGGATCCCATCAATTTCTAAATCTTTTCCACTACAAAAAATTGTTATATTTGTGTACAAATAGATCCTTTTCCTTTTAAAAAAATCTCTTTGGGATAGGCCTAGTCATAGTATTGATGGGTCAAAAGGTATGAATGGTTTTATAGCCCTTTGGGTATAGTTCCAAATTGCTCCCTAGAATGGTTAGATCAGTTCACAATTCCACAAACAGTGCATTCATGTCCCAATTTTCCCACATTTGCTCCAACATTTATCATTTTCCTTTTCTGTCATATTAGCCAATCTGATAGGTGTGATAGAGTTTTTTCTTAATTTCAATTTCTATAATTGATAATGGCTTGAGCATTTTTTCATATGACTTTAGATAGCTTTGATTTCTGCTTCTGAAAACTGCTTTTTCACATGCTTTGACCATTTATTATACTTTGACTTGTATTCTCATCAATTTGACTCAGTTCTCTATATATTTGAGAAGAGGCCTTTATCAGAGACATTTGCTGTAAAAGCAGTTTTCTGCTTTCCTTCTAATTTTGGCTGCATTGGTTTTCTTTGTGCGAACCCTTTTTAATTTAATGTAATTAAAATTATTTATTTTACCTCCCTCCCATCACCTGTTTTATCTCTTGTTTGATCATGAACTCTTCCCTTTTTCCATACATCCATGTTCTTTTATTTTGCTTATGGCATCACCTTTTATGTCTAAATCTCATTTTTTTAAATTTGCATTTTTAAATTTATTTTTAGTTTTCAACTTTCATTTCCACAAGATTTTGAGTCACAAATTTTCTCCCCACCTCTACCCTCCCACCTATCCCAAGATGGCATGTATTCTGATTGCCCCTTTCCCCAGTCTGCACTCCCTTCTATCAACCCCCCATCCCCTTTCCCCTTACTTTCTTGTAGGGTAAGATAGATTTCTATACCCCATTACCTGTATATCTTATTTCCCAAGTAAAAATATATTTTTTTAACATTTTCAACATTTATTTTTAGAACTTTGAGTTCCAAATTCTCTCCCTTCTTCCCTCCCCACTCACCCTCCTTGAGAAGACAAGCAATTCAATATAGGTTATACCGTATTTCCCCATGTATAAGATGCACCTTAATTTTGGGGCCCGAAATTTGAAAAAAAATATATTACATAAAGTTATTGAACTCAAGTTTTATTCATCTGCTCATAGCTTTCAGACATCTTTTGGGCAAGTTTGGTGCATGTACGCATGCTTAGTCCATTCTGTTTCATGAACCTGAAGCACCAATTGTGTCCTCCTTTGAAATCAGTAACTTCTTTTTCATCAGCAATTCTTCTTGCCTCATGCTGAACCATCTTTGTGGACACAGGAATTCCAATTGCCCTTTGCTCTTCAATCCATATCTTCAATTCCCTCTCTAAATCAGGTCATTTTACTGACTTGCCTCTCATGGCCTTCTTCTGCTGTGGCATTTTCAGTAGGGTTTCTTCTTCCTGTAGCCAGTCTCATATTGTTTTCTCAGTTGGAAGAGGACCAAACTTATTTTCAGCAGCATGATTTCCATTCCCTTTTGCAAACTGGATCACTTTTAACTTGAATTCAGCACTGCACAAAAATCTTTTCTGAGCCATTTCTGGGCAGAACATGGCAAAACATAACCTAATATACTGGTAACAAATGCAAAACAATGAGCGCAAAGACAACAAGTGCAAAAAAGAGGGAAATGCAAGTAAAAAAATCTACAACAACGAGAGCAAAAACAAGCGCAAAAAAGCAGGAAATGCAAGTAAAAAAAAATAAACTACAACCGCTGTATAAGATGCACCCAGTTTTTAGACCCCAAATTTTTAGGAAGAGGGTACATCCTATACATGGGGAAATACAGTACATGTATCATTATGCAAAACACTTCCACAATGGTCATGTTGTGAAAGACTAAGTATATTTCCCTCCATCCTATCCTGTCCCCTTTATTCAATTTTCTCCTTTAATCCTGTCCCATTTCAAAAGTGTTTGCTTTTGACTACCTCCTCCCCCAATCTGCCCTCCCTTCTATCATTCCCCCCTTTTCCCCTACTTTCTTGTAGGGTAAGATACCCAATTGAGTGTGTTTGTTATTCCCTCCTTAAGCCATATCTGATGAGAGTAAGGTTCACTCATTCCCTTTCACCTACACCCTCTTCCCTTCCATTACAACAGTTTTTTCTTGCCACTTTTATGTGAGATAATTTACCTCATTCTCTCTCTCCATTTCTCCTTCTCCCAGTATATTCCTCTCTCACCCCTTAATTTTATTTTTTTAGATATCATCCCTCCATATTCAACTCACTCTATATCCTCTGTCCTTAAATATATACATATATATGTATATGTATGTATATTCCCTTCAACTACCCTAATACTGAGAAAGGTCTCATGAGTTACAAATATCATCTTTCCATATAGGAATGTAAACAAAACAGTTCAACTTTAGCAAATCCCTTATGATCTCTTTTTCCTGTTTACCTTCTCATGCTTCTCTTGATCCTTATATTTGAAAGTCAAATTTTCTATTCAGCTCTGGGTTTTTCATCAAGAATGCTTGAAAATCCTCTATTTCATTGAAAATTCATATTTTCCCTGAAGTATTATACTTAGTTTTGCTGGGTAGGTGATTCTTGGTTTTAATCCTACCTCCTTTTACCTATGGAATATCATATTCCAAGCCCTTTGATCCCTTCATGTAGAAGCTACTAGATCTTGTGTTATCCTGATTGTGTTTCCACAATACTCGAATTGTTTCTTTCTGGCTGCTTGCAATATTTTCTCCTTTACCTGAGAACTCTGGAATTTGGCTACAATATTCCTAGGAATTTTCTTTTTGGGATCTTTTTCAGGAGGTGATCATTGGATTCTTTCAATTTCTATTTTACCCTCTGGTTCTAGAATATCAGGGCAGTTTTCCATGATAATTTCTTGAAAGATGATGTCTAGGATCTTTTTTTGATCATGATTTTCAGGTAGTCTAATAATTTTAAAATTATCTCTCCTGGATCTATTCTCCAGGTCAGTGGTTTTTCCAATGAGATATTTGTTTTAACAATTTGGCTAGCAGCTGCTGTGGGGGTGTAAAACCACCAACCACCAGCTCACAGAATGCTGCAAGCCCAGGTTCTTTTGATCTGCTTTACTAAGGAAAGTAATGTTAATCCAGCATACAAATATCATTTGCTTAGTTCAGGGGAAAAACTGAACTTCAGAGCAAATACGAACAGATTACAAACATCGACAGGCAGACCAAATACAATTCACAGTTACCAAAATCTGAGTTCAGCTGGGGAGCTCATTACAACAGCTGGCCCAGAGTCACGCATACCACTACTGCTGTGGGTCAGAGCTCCAGAAAAAGAGAAAGCCAATCTCTTGTTTTATATCTTTTCAGGGTCAAGGGTGAATCACACATGCGACTCACCCACGTGACCTAAAATTGTCACAAAACTGCGACTTAAACCTATGTGGTCTAAAAGCCTCTGATGTCACAAACATGTCACTCAAGCCCATGTAAACTAGGCTTTCCCTTGAGGCAAGGAGGTCGTCAAGGATTCCTAATTCAATCAAGGAAATAAAGGCCACACTCTTCAAGGGCACTTGGTTGAATTAAGTGCTAAGAGCCCATTTTGATTGCCAATACAATATTTCACATCGTCTTCCATTTTTTCATCCTTTTGGTTCTGTTTTATAATTTCTTGATTTCTCATAAAGTCACTAGCTTCCACTTGCTCCATTCTAATTTTTAAGGCAGTATTTTCTTCAGTGGTCTTTTGGATCTTCTTTGCCATTTGGCTAATTCTGCCTTTTAAGGCATTCTTCTCCTCATCGGCTTTTTGAAGCTCTTCTGCCATTTGGGTTAGTCTATTTTTAAGGTGTTATTTTCTTCAGTATTTTTGGGGTCTCATTTAGCACATTGTTGACTTGTTTTTCATGATTTTCTTGCATCACTCTAATTCCTCTTCCCAATTTTTCCTCTACATATCCTTTTTGAGCTCTTCCATGGCCTGAGACCAATTCATATTTTTCTTGGAGGCTTTTGATGTAGGACCTTTGACTTTGTTGACTTCTTCTGGCTGTATGTTTTGATCTTCTTTTGACACCAAAGAAAGATTCTGTAGTCTGAGTCCTTTTATGCTGCCTGCTCATTTTCCTGGCTAATTACTTGACTTTTGAGCTGAGCTGCTTCCAGAGTGGAGAGTGCTTTATCCCAAGCTTCAGGGATTTTGTGCTGCTGTTTTCAGAGATACTTCTGTTCTGAGGTGGTACGATACTCCTCTCCTGGCCTGTGCTCTGGTCTGTGAATGCAAGCACTCCTTTCTGCCATGTAACTGCCAGGAGGCTCCCTCTCTACAGCCACCAGAAACTCTGCCACAGCAGTGCTCCTCCTCCCCCAAGGACTGCCAACTAGAACTGTGACTCAGATTCAAGCAGGGTAAAGCAAGAGAACCCTGCCTCAGCACCAGAAAATAGATCCCTGCACTCCTGCTCTGATTAGCACCTGATTCCCCCCATCATCTGTAGGCCTGGAGCTCCGGAAGCAGCCACCACAGCTGCAGCCACCTCCACTACCCTGGGGCTGGGGCCAGAACAAGCACTTCTCTCACCCAGGCCCAAAAGTTTTCCCACTGACCTGCTAAGTTGTCTTTGGCATTTGTGGGTTGAGAAGTCTGGAAACTGCCACAGCTGCCAGTGATTCAGTGCCCTGAGGCATGCACAGCCCAATCTACTCCAGTCTGGTCTCTTCTGGCATGGCCCATGCTGGGCTGTGCTCTGCTCCCAGAATGGTGCAATAGACCCTTCCCAGCGACCATCCAGGCTGTCTTGGGCTGGAGGCTTGTTTCACTCTGCCATTTCATGGGTTCTGTAGCCCTGGAATTTGTTTAGAGTCATTTTTTACATGTGTTTGGAGGGATTTGGGGAATAGCTAAAGCGAGTGCCTGTTTTCACAGCCACCACCTTGGCTCTGCCCTTCCCCCCATTTCATTTTGACCTTTTCCTGGTATATGGTGTGAGATACAGAGCTATACCTAGTTTTTTGCCAAACTGCTTTCCAATTTTCCCAGAAGTTTTGTCAAATAGTGAGTTCAAATAGTTCATATAGCATTGGAATTAATTGTTCTTTAAATGTTTGGTAGAATTCACTTATGAATCCATCGAGTCCTGGGGATTTTTTCTTAGAGAGGTCATTGATAGCTTGTTCAATTTCTTTTTTTAAGATAACATAACTTAAGTATTCTATTTTGTCTTCTGTTAATCTAGGCAATTTATATTTTTGTAAATATTCATCCATTTCACTTAGAGTGTTAGATTTATTGGCATATAATTGGGCAAAATGGCTCCTAATAATTGCTTTAATTTAATTTTCACTGGTGATGAATTCACCCTTTTCATTTTTGACAGCACATGAGAAAGATGATACTGTAATTATTGTTTATTCGGGAGAAGATGATTTCCAAATTGTACCCTTGACTCATGTATTCTACCGTGAATAAGGCTATGATAGTCTCCTTGTTTCTTTTTGGATTTTTTTCTTTTAAATTTGTTTGCTAGATTTGTTTCCTGCAGGCTTAGTACCATCCACCTGCAGATGCCTGATCACTTAAGCTGGATGTCACCCCTGGACCTGGCGTTGACCAAGCTCTGGATGCCAACTAAAGAACTGGCCTCTTGAATGGGACTCTTGACCTCTTGGGGAAGAGACAGCTCTACATCCAATTTCAGCAGGAAGAAGCTATGGAGGATGAGACCTTCACCCCTTACCCCAAGATTTTGAGCCCCATTCGTTCGAAGGGGAGGGAATGATGATATTGTTTTATATGCTTATCTTGTGTTATCCCCATTATATTGTTGTAAAGTTCTGTTGACACCAGTTGTCCCAACACTCATATTGACCTATGTAATGGATAAGAAAGATCTTGGGGCTGAGCATAATGGTAATTTAAATTTGAAGATCTTTCCCACCCATTAATAGGCCCATGTGACCTGCTTATGTCACAGGAAGCCTAAGTCACATGTGATGGGAGGAGGTTGCTGAATGAGAAACAGGAAAGGGTGGAACAGGAAATGCTCAGAGCAGTTAGAGCTGAGGGAGAGAGCAGACATGTGCTAGCTGTGCTGTGAGTTTGTTGGTGGCAAGGCCCCAGTAGGCACCAGGAATGGTTTTGATATAGAGTTGTTCTCTGCTGTGATAATGTATATTAATTTCTTTGCTGCTATGATGGATTGCACTTATTGGTTTTGAGATCTGTTTCTCTAGTGTCTGAATAAATGGTTTAACTTCTATCTTCTATATGGAGAGTCTCTTATAGTTTGCGATACAGAACTACATAGGCATATTTACAATTATCGTCTATATTGTGATTATTGCCTTGCTGATACAAATCCATATGTGGGCTAAAAGTTCCAGAAGTCACTGCCACCACTGATCCAGTCATTCCCAAGGCCTACAGCTGGCTTGTCAAGCCTAGTCTGTGCTGGACTAGGCTTCACTCTCACCCCAGTGTGAAAGACCTTTCCATCTGACTTTCCAAGTTGTCTTGGGCTAGAAAATTGTTTCACCCCAACTGTTTGTTGATTCTGCTGCTCCAGAATTCATTTTGAGACATTATTTTAATGTTGTTTGGAGGTGAATTTGGGAAAGCTCAGGCAAATCCCTGCCTTTACTCCATCATCTTGGCTCAGCCCCCTCCTGGCTGATTGTTAATGGGAAGCACATAGGTTAAGGCTCATGAAATACAGGAAGATGGCCACCTATACGTTCACCCCTAGAACACCTAGGACAGTAGTCTAGAGACCCAACCTGCCTATGCCTATGCATATTGGAGGAGCCCGAAAGTAATGCTACAAACAAAAGCTAAAATGGTCCCCGATGTCAAGGAACTTATAATCTAACTTTGGGAGACAATACGTACATATGTAGATATATACAGAGTAGATACAAAGTGACTGGGGAGAAGGCTAGTGCCTCTGGGAGCTTGGGATGGGGAGCAGAGAAGGAAAGGCCTCATATAGAATGTGATGCTGGAATTGAGCCTTGAAGGAAACTAGGGATTCTAAAAGACAGAGGTAAGGATGGAGTATGTTCTAGATATTAAAACTATTCTCTTAAAGTTTACCAATATCATTCTGGTCAACAAGTCCATTGGTCTCTTTTTTTCTCAGTCCTAATTCTCTTTGACCACTGTACAGCTGTGATCATGTCATATTAGAGACATTGTAGGAGCTTGTTAAATAATTAAATTTTTGATATTTACTTGAATCTACTTAAAAATGTTCAGTGCCTCCTCTTTGTTTCCCAAATAAAATCCTCTTTAACCTGGTGCCACTTTATATTTCCAGCTTTATCTCAGATTATTTCCCTCCATGAACTCTATGCTTTGACCAAACTAGACAACTTCTCTCTCTACCCCCAAATGATGAATTGCATTCTTCTGCCTCTAGGAGATCAACCTTCAATCTGTCGTCTAAAAACCTTGGTTCAAATATGAGTTCTAGGAAAGTTATTTAACATCTCTGTGCCTCAGTTTGTTCATTTGTAAATGAAGGGGCTGAACCACATTACATAATCCTTAAAGTGACTTCCAAGGCTAAATCTATAAGCCTATAAGAATTTACTCATATTGTTCTCTATCACAGGTAGCTAGGTGACACAGAGGATAGAGTGCCCAGACTGGAGTTAGGAAGACTCATTTTCATGAGTTCAAATCTGGCCTCAGACACTCTGGGTAAGTCAATTAACCCTGTTTGCTTCAGTTTCATCATCTGTAAGATGACCTAGAGAGGCAAATGGCAAACTACTCCATATCTTTGCTAAGAAAACCCCAAATGGGGTCACCATGAAGCATGACTGAAAAATGATTGAATAACAACAAAATTTCCTATCAATCACTCTCTGTCTTTTGCCTTGCCTACTGAAGTCCTGGAACCTATTGTCTCAAACCCAACTGACTGAAACTGATTTCCTCTGGGAAGCCTTTTCTTATTGCCTATGTATTTTTCCCCACCCCACATTCCCAACCCAACTGGTAACAACCTTTTGCTCAGACCTCACATAATGTTGTATTTTGCAACTCTTTTTAATGTACATAGCCAATATTATGTGTGCTTTGTAGCTAGTTATCTTTGGTGGTATCTTCTGTTACTAGACCCTCAAGATCCCTGAGGTCAGAATCATCTTATCTAAATTTTCCCCCAGTGCCTAGCAAATGTTGTGAACACAGTAAGTGCTTAATTTGACAGCAGACTACTCCTCTAATTTTTTATCTCTATTTCCTTGGTTTCTGTGCTGTCATTTCAAACTCAACATGTCTGCAAGGGAACTCATTATCTTCTCTCCCCCCCACTAAAATGCCTATCTCCCTTTCCTGACTTCCCCATTTTTGTTGATGATGTACTTTTGTCCCAGTCACTCAGGTTCAAAACTCAACCCTCATTTTATCTGCTTGTCTATTCACCCACTTATCAAACTTTCATCCACCTACTCCTTTTTGTGTGAGAAGTCATGCACTCATTTGTATTGGTGAGTATTCATGTGCATCAGTCTTTTGTAGGTATGTGATATATGCATATGAATTGGCACAATGGCAGGTATAGACAGGTGTTTGGTTGGGTGCCTCTGGGTGTGCATCTCTATGTTAATAACAATGGGTGGGGCTGGGCTTTGTGCCACATGTGTTTTCTATGTCAGAGGTTCTCAAATTAGGCTAACATATTTTTACCCTTTGTTTCCTTCTCCTCCAGAGCTATCTGAAACATGGAGAGGCAGCAGGGCATGGTGCATAGAGCACTGGAATTAGAATCCGGAAATGGTTCAATCCCAGGTTCAAATGCAACTTACTAGCTATGTGATTCAGGGTAAAAACAGTCTGCATGTTAGGTTTCTCATCTATAAACTGGGGCTAATAATAACACCAACCTTCCAGGGTTGCTGTAAACATCAAATGAGAAAATGTATGCACAAAACTTTGAAAACTTTAAATAAAGTATTATAAAAATGTAAGTGATTATTTCTCTCCCAACCAACCTACACTAGTTTCTTCTCAGTACCTATATGCTTTACTAACAACATTCATCTCCTCAGAACAGGGGGAATGGAGATGGGGTAGGGAACAGGCTAGTTTTTAAAAAGTTTTTGAATCAGTGGCCTGAGAGATTTGTGGTTGTTCAGTCATGTCCAACTCTTTGGTGACCCCATTTGTAGGTTTCTTGGCAAAGATACTGGAGTGGTTTGCCATTTCCTTCTCTAGCTTATTTTACAGATGCAGAAACTGAGGCAAACAGAGTTAAGCAACTTGCCCAAGGTCACACAGCTAATAAATGCCTGAGACCAGATTTGAATTCATGAACAAGAGTTTTTCTGACTCCAAGCCCAGTGCTCTGTCCACTGTGCCACCTAGCTGCCCCTAAGAGATTGTTCCCAGTCAAAAGCAGCAGCCTGCATATCAAAGAGAAATGAAAACTAGACAAACAAAGAGTAATTGGATTGTAGCAGAGTTTCTTGCTCTGACAAGGACAATTTCTCTCCACTACCAAGTGTTTCTCAATGAATTTGTGAAGAATGAAGGCCAGATTTGGCAATGTTCATCAATTATCAATCTGGAAGTCAAACAAAGTTTAAAGACAGGTGAGAAGCACCAATGATGCCATCTTGCATCCATAGTCGCCTTCGTTTTTACAGGTACATGCATATAACCTAGAATGATTTCCCTCCACCTCCTCCATCTACTCAAATCCTTCAAGTACTAGCTCAAGTCCTACCTACTTCACAAAGCCTCCCATGACTATTCCAGGTGACACATTTGTGAATTCCTTGTAGTAGAATCTGTAGCACACAGTCTTGCAATTAAAACAATGGTTTGCATTTTTCTCCAGTTGTTTCATGTATGTGACTTATTTCCCCAACTGGACCATAAGCTCCTCCAGTGTAGGGATCAGGCCTTCTTTTGCATCCCTTATGACACTTAACATAATGCTGAGCATTCAATCAATATTTATGGACTAAAGAATTGATTTATGGAGGCAGGTACTCAGTGGCCTAACTGACTTTTTGCATATATTGGGATTTTGGCTGCTGTCTACATATTTGGCAAATTAAGATGCATGACTTTTGCTCTGAATACATTTTTTAACTTCCCAGAAAAACAAGTCAACCTTTATTAAGAAAGAATACAGCATTATAGCAAGATAAAAAAAATCAATGATTTTTTAAAATCAGGTTAAATGTATTTGCATAAAATGCTTTACTTTAAGTAAACAAATTAACCTTTGTAAAATAGTGTTAAGATGATAAAGACCAAAGATATCACTGATCTAGATGACTTCGAACTATATAACATTTTAGATAATACAGTCTTTAACTTTTTAATCAAAGTTTTTTAACTAGGTCATAATCAGGATTCTTCTTGCTGATTGCTCCATTTCATTGTATTGCCAATATTCCTAATACTTTGGAATCCATAAATGCTGAAGAAGACAAGCTGGTTATGTCTTAGACATACAACTAGAAGAGAGATTTGGTACCAGGAGACACAAATAAGAAGCATCTGCCTGGCTCCAGAGGGGCAGAGATAGTAGCACTGGGTGTGAGCTATAGGTATCATAAGCATTGGCTCAATCTGAGCATGAGCTCTCTAGCTAAGTTCTCCTCAAAAGGAACGGGGAGCTGCCTTCAGTGGCACTGACTGTCCCTTACAATGAAGATCTTCAAACAGATGTTGGCAGGGTGATTCAATCAATTAAATACCTATTATTTGCCATAAGGCACTGTATGAAGGACTATGGATATAAAAAGTGGCAAAGGACAATCCCTGGCCTCAAGGAGCTCACAGTCTAATGGAGGAAACAACATGCAAACACACACACTATATATATATGTATATATATGTGTGTGTGTATATATACATTTGTGTATATATACATATAGACATATAAACACACACATATATATGCACGTATACACACACACACACACACACACACACACATATATATATAGGATAAATATATATATATATATATATGATAAATAGGAAATAATTGATAGAGGGATGGAACCAGATTTAAGAGGAATTGTGGAAGGCTTCCTGTAGAAGGTAGGATTTTAGTTGGGACTTAAAGGAAGCCAGAGAAGTCAGTAGGTAGAGCAGAGGAGGGAGAGCATTCCAGGCATGGGGACAGCCAAACAAAATGCCCAGAGCCTGAGCTGAGAGAAGGAGGGTCTTGGTTGTAGAACAGTCTGTGTCACTGGATCAGAGTATTATAGGAGGGGGCTAGATTATGAAGGGCTTTGAATGCCAAATAGAGCACTTTGTATTTGATCCTGGAGGCAACAGGAAGCCACTGGAATTTATTGAGTGTGGAGGGCGGGGCAGCGACATGGTTGTATCTGTGCTTTAGGAAGATCACTTTGGTGAATGGAGGATGGACTGAAGTGAAGACAGATTTGAGGAAGGCAGTAGCTACTACACCAGTAGCCACTGCAATCATCCAGGTGTGAGGTAAAGGTCTGTACCAGAGTGGTGGCAGTGTCAGAGGAGAGAAGGAATGTATTCAAGAAATATTGTAAAGGGTGCACTCAACAGGCTGTATCAGGAGGGCCGAGTTTATAATCTCAAAAAGGATCATAAACATGTCTGAAAAGTTCGGAACCGCCGGATATAAGAAACTCTCAAAGTAGAAGGCAGAAGAATCAAAACATTTATTTAGGCTCCACAGTAACCAACCCATGAACCAGAAGCCCCATTTTGATATGTTGATCAAAATCTTCCAGGCCCAATAAGTACGCCTTGCAAGAGTAACCAGGAGGCTACAGAGAAGCATGATTGCGTAAAGCAAAATCATGCTTCCCCCTCGATGGTAATAAGATTACCCACTGGCCTGAAGTCTTTGTTCAGCTTCCTCCCGTAGATCAGCTCTGCTACTGGCAGCTCCTGCCTCAGCTGTGTCTCTGTCTGTAACTGAAGCTGCAACTGAAACTGACGATGTAACGGTCGCTGTAACTGACGTAACTGTCGTAACTGTCGCTGGCTCCAACCGGAAAAGGAAAAGAAGAATCTTCAAGCTGTCCTCTCCCCTCTTATAGGGTTTTTGACATCATCAAGCTCCGCCCTAATGACCAGGGCTGATTGGTTCCTGAGTTGGCCCCTCCCCCTAGGGTAGAGGCCAACACCTCCCCTCAGCCAGCCCCATGACTCCTCACACAGGAAGCTGTCTGCTTCCCGGCATGCTCCCCGGGCCTCCTGCCCCGGAAGAGCAAGCCACAGTGTCCAGAGGCTCAATGAGGCAAGCTGAGCCATTCAAAGAAAACAAAAGCCATTATGGCTACACTCCACCCCTTGTTATAGGATACATAATCTAATCAGCCATGTATCCTAGAACATACATTGTGATCCAATTACAAAGGAAACTAAAACATATCATTCATTATAAAGCAAAACATATCATTCAGTGACATTCCCAAACATTGGTTAACGATTCAAATGCGATCCACCCCTAGGTCCCAGCAAAATAATCTCTTCAATCAATCATCCCCAAAACAATTATCAACAATTCAAATGTCCACCCCTAAATTCTTGTATCCATTACATAGGATCAATAATATCATAACAATAAAACAACACAGCAAGGATAACACAAAATAAGTAAACAGAACACTATCATCATTTCCACCCCCCTTGAACGATTGGGGCTCAAAATCTTGGGGTGAGGGGTGAAGGTCTCATTTTCCATAGCTTCTTCATGCTGAAATTGGATGTAGAGATGGCCCTGCCCCCAAAAAGTCCCATTCCAGAGGTCATTTCTTTAACGAGCTGGCAGGAATTCCAAGAATGCTACATGCTTAGGCAGTCACCGGAAAGTGCAGGGTGCTTAAGCCTGAAGGAAACAAAACTAGCAACAAGGTTAGCCAAAACAAAGGACAAAAAGAATAGTCTGTGAATCTATTATTATAACCTATTCACGGTAAAATATATGGTTCAGGGGTACGATTTGGTAATTATTTTCCCCTGAATAGACAACTGTTACAGTGTTGTCCTTCCCATGGGCTATAACTTCTGCAGCCTTTGGAATATCATCTGGCTTCCGTTTTACCCATACCTTAGCTCCTGACTTTATTCTATCAATGGAGCAAGACCCTTTTGCCCCTCTAGTAGTTATTTTGGGAGGAGGGTCAGTTTTCACAAAGGGTATTTTTTCACAGGGGATAATAATGACTTGAACCATCCTATCATTTCTACAAAATTGTACAGGTTTTTTACCCATATTCTGGAGTGTCACAACAATTTCTTTTTGATAATTAGAATCTATCACTCCAGCCAATACATGTATTCCTTGAGCCGCTAATCCTGGTTTAGGTAATATCCGTCCAAGATGATTCTTGGGGATTCTCATACATACTCCGGTAGGGGTTTTTCTTATCTCTTTCCTATTTAACCTAAAATTCTCTATACAATGTAAATCATATCCTGCTGAACCAGGTGTTCCTGGACTTGGTAGTGGGACATCTTCCCTCACAGTCCAAAATTCAATGTTTTGGATCTCACATGTTTGCTGTTCTCTGATCTGCAGATTTGGGGTCATCATTCTGGCTAGAGGTGTACTCCCCCCTAAGGGCCTATTATTCAAATTACGTAAGGCAATAGACAAATTATCCTTCCAATGTCGATATGAATTATTTGAGCTTAATTTTCTCAGCTGTTCTTTCAACAATCCATTCATTCTTTCAATTAGCCCAGATGCTTGTGGGTAATATGGAATATGATATATCCATTCTATATTATTCAACACACAATATCTTTTCACTTCTTTGCCCTTGAAATGTGACCCATTGTCACTTTGAATTTGCATTGGGGTTCCATAATATAAACTTACAATATCTAGAGTTTTACAGGTGTTTTTCTGAGTTGCGTCTTTATAAGGACAAGCCACTAGTACACCTGAATAGGTGTCAACACACGTACATACATATTTACATCCTTTATCCTGGGGTAGTGGGCCAATATAATCTATCTGCCAAATTTGGGCTGGAACTTTTCCCCTTGCTATTTCTCCAGTAACTATCCTAGGAAGAGTTCGTTCTTTTTCTAATTGGCATATACAACACTCCTCTGTTATTTGTTTTAACAACGTATGAGAAATACTGATACCTCGATCCTGTGCCCATCGATGGGTGGCCTGGACCCCTAAATGGCCAGCAGTCTGGTGGACCCATCTTGCTAAGGCTAGGTCATCAGTTGGAGTCGGAGTAGGGACAATACATTCAGTAGCAATCTTTGCTAGTCGATCTGCATGTGCATTGTACTCACGTTCTGGTGTGGTCAGGGTTGCATGAGCATCAACATGAAAAACTGACAGATCTGTAACCAAAGACATGTCCCATATATTTTCCCATAACTCTTTACCCCAAACTTGTTTGCCATGAATCTCCCAATTCTGATTCCTCCATATAGGCATCCACGTAGCTAATCCATTAGCTACCGCCCACGAGTCAGTAAATATATGACACTGTCCTCCTTTCTCTGCTCTGATGGCCTGATGCACTGCCATCAGTTCAGCATATTGGCTACTTCCACCTATCCCAGAACTTTCCAGAGTTCTCCTTGTACAGGGGTTATAGGCTACTGCTTTCCAATGTCTCTTCTGTCCTAAATATTTTGCTGTCCCATCAGTAAACCAAGCATGTTTCTTCTGTTCTTCATTTAGTCCGTCATATCCATTATTCCATTTCACTAAGGATGGTACCATCTGTTGCTTAGATTCAAGGGGCTTTTCATTGCTCTCAGTATCAATGTTCGCCACAGATTCATGTAGAGCAGAAACTCCATTTTTGCCTGCTCTGGACCTATTCTGAATATACCACTTCCATTTGATTATGCTTGCCTCTTGTGCATGTCCAATTCTGTGAGAAGCTGGGGTACTCATTACCCAAGTCATAATTGGAATTCCAGGCCTTAATACCACTTCATGACCCAGAGTTAGTTGCTCAGTTTCTACTAAAGCCCAATATGCAGCTAACAGCTGCTTCTCAAAAGGTGTATATTGCACTCCAGATGAGGGCAGTTTCCTTGACCAAAAGCCTAAAGGTACACTTCGGCTCTGTTGTTTTTGCCACAGACTCCAATTTGCATAGTCATCTTGTACAGTCACTTGTAACTCCACTGGCCCATTTTGCATAGGCCATAAGTCTAGAGCTAATTGAATAGCAGCCTTTGCTTCCTCAAAAGCTCTACTTTGTTCAAGTCCCCAGTCAAATTCATATTTCTTTCTGGTGACTTTATACAAGGGTTTTAAAATCTGTCCCAAATGTGGGATGTGGTGTCTCCAATAACCAAACAGCCCTATGAACTTTTGGGCCTCTTTCTTATTGGTAGGGGTGGGAAAATCCTGGATTTTTTGTCGAGCTTGTGGGAGAATTTCTCGCAGTCCTCTATTCCACTGTATCCCCAAGAATTTTACAGTTTGAGCTGGTCCTTGAACCTTTGCGGGGTTGATTTCCCATCCTTTGCTTTTCATATGGTCAATTAATAATACTAAACTCTCCTCCACCTCCTTTATATTCTTTCCCTGTATCATGATGTCATCTATGTAATGTGTAAGCTGTACACCAGGTAACTTTAATTCATCCAAATGTTCAGCTACAATCCTGTGGCAAATAGTTGGGCTATGAATATATCCTTGCGGCAGGCGTGTAAATGTATACTGTCGGCCTTGCCAAGTAAAAGCAAACTGATTCCATTGCTTGGGGTCTATTGGGATTGTAAAGAAGGCATTGGCCAAATCAATAACTGCATACCAAGTCCCTTCATGTTTTTGTATTCTCTCTATTAAAGTAACCGTGTCTGGGACAGCAGCATACAAGGGAGGAGTCACTTTGTTCAGCTGTCTATAATCTACTGTCATCCTCCATGTTCCATCTGATTTTCGGACTGGCCAGACAGGGTTGTTCCATTGAGTAGTTGTAGGGACTAACACTCCTGCCTCAACACATTCTCTTATAGTGTTGGCAATTTCATCTTGCCCACCTGGCACACGATATTGCCTCAAAGTAATTACTTCAGAAGGTTCGGGCAAAGTGATTGGATCCATCTTGATTTTCCCCACTAAGACTGCATTAATGCCTATTTTCCTCACAGCAAATTGGTATTTCCCTTCGGGTAAATTTAAGGTCATACCCTTCAATATGTCTATTCCAATGATGTATTCGGGAATAGGCACAATAACCACACTATATTCTTTCTTGGGCAACTGTCCAATTTTCATCATCAATTTAACTTGTCTGGCTGATATTTCAGTCCCTCCTAGTCCTGTGATGGTAATAGGAGTTCCATGGCTGAACTTGTCTGGATTTCCATAAATAAGGGTGGCCTCGGCCCCAGTATCTATTAATGCCTCAGTTACCGTACTTGACCCATTTTTCCAATATATGGTCAAGTTAATGTGAGGTCTACAATCCAGCCTGTGTATTTCCTTAATTTGGGCTGGGGCCTGGCCTGTTCCCTAGTATTCCCTTTCATGTGATTCACTTGGGTATGAAGGTTCAACATCTGTAGCATTTGCAGGAGCAGTTCTGATTTCCCTATCTCTCCTGTTATCAAGGCCTTTATCTCTGTACATTCTATATAATTCATTGGTTGGAATTCCATCTATCATTTCAAAACCTACTCCTGCTCTCAATAAAGCAGTAAACATTTCTTTCCTTGTTACTCTCCTTTGGCGCCAAGTTTGCTGGTTATTCACCCTTCTCTCTTGAGGAGATCTATCCCTTCCCCAGTCACCTAAGTCATATAACTGTAAAATCTTATTTATCACTGTTGTAAGACGGCTCCCTACTTCTCCAAGTAATAAATTCAAAATTAGTTGTTTATAAGCAGGGGGAGCTGTCCTAATTATTAAATTCCTATGAGGCAGTTCCATTGAATCATTGTAATATTTGTCTGCAGTTCCTGTCATAATGGCAGTCTTCATTACCTCCTCCTTTAGTCTCATGATACAATCTCTAAGTGAATACCAGGGTCTGTGCTCAGTGGGCCACATAGAATCAGTAGCATATCTCTTATTGCATCCCACAGCGGCTAATGCCAACAGAGTAGTCCCGCTATCACCATCTCCTTGCTGATGATGTTCCCTAAAAGCTTGTTGAACTAGAGGATCATGGCTGATACCTATGAATCTCATGCAGTCTGTCCCATCTACTGATATTCCACCGGCCCCTTGATCGCTGAGTCTTACCATCCAAGATATCAATGGTTCTCCTATTCTTTGGCTGAATCTACTCAAAATATCTGTGACCTCTTGCGGTGAGAAATCTTCCTGAATTTCCCTTGTAACTGAATCTTCACCTCGGGTTTCTGTCTTCCTCCTTTGTATGGGTCGAGCCCTTGTCTGATCATTTAACCATCTCCTATTCTCTGTGTGAGGCACATCCTGAATCCCAGTAGTGTTTTGTGCCTCAGCCCCTAACATTGTCTCATTCTCTCCCCACTCACTTCCTCTGCCACCATGGCTAGGACGAAGCAGGCAGTCAGGCTCTTTCTGGGCTGGGTTGAAATGCACTCTGGGCTTTTTTGGTCTCCTGTTGCTCTTAGCCACATTAATAGAAAAGTTCTCATTTGAGTCAGTTTGGTCTCCTGCTATCTGAGATTCCCCTTCTTCCTGTGGTGTAGGAGTGCCTCCATGTCTTTCACTTAATCTCAATCTTTCGTATACTAGCCGGTAGGCTGATAACACTATCCAGCTTTGCCTAGATAGTGATGCCCCTGACTGAATCCCAACTTCTCGTAAACACTTTTCCAAATCCCTAGGATCTCCTCTCTGTAGCCTTGGTTCCCAGTTTTCACAGGGTCCAGCTTTTTTAGCCAATTCTTTTGCTAGGGAGGAATAAAATGGATCCTCCCATCCTGGGATATTCATCTCTTCCTCTGAAATTGTTCTGCTTCTAAATAGAGATCTTATACCTAGCAATCCTGTTCGTGACGCCAAATGTATCAGGAGGGCCGAGTTTATAATCTCAAAAAGGATCATAAACATGTCTGAAAAGTTCGGAACCGCCGGATATAAGAAACTCTCAAAGTAGAAGGCAGAAGAATCAAAACATTTATTTAGGCTCCACAGTAACCAACCCATGAACCAGAAGCCCCATTTTGATATGTTGATCAAAATCTTCCAGGCCCAATAAGTACGCCTTGCAAGAGTAACCAGGAGGCTACAGAGAAGCATGATTGCGTAAAGCAAAATCATGCTTCCCCCTCGATGGTAATAAGATTACCCACTGGCCTGAAGTCTTTGTTCAGCTTCCTCCCGTAGATCAGCTCTGCTACTGGCAGCTCCTGCCTCAGCTGTGTCTCTGTCTGTAACTGAAGCTGCAACTGAAACTGACGATGTAACGGTCGCTGTAACTGACGTAACTGTCGTAACTGTCGCTGGCTCCAACCGGAAAAGGAAAAGAAGAATCTTCAAGCTGTCCTCTCCCCTCTTATAGGGTTTTTGACATCATCAAGCTCCGCCCTAATGACCAGGGCTGATTGGTTCCTGAGTTGGCCCCTCCCCCTAGGGTAGAGGCCAACACCTCCCCTCAGCCAGCCCCATGACTCCTCACACAGGAAGCTGTCTGCTTCCCGGCATGCTCCCCGGGCCTCCTGCCCCGGAAGAGCAAGCCACAGTGTCCAGAGGCTCAATGAGGCAAGCTGAGCCATTCAAAGAAAACAAAAGCCATTATGGCTACACAGGCCTTGGCAACAGATTGAATATGAAGGATAAGAGATAGTGAGGAATCCAGGATGACTCCAAGATTGTGAGCTGGAGGAAGAAGAGGATGATACTACCCTCTCTAGTAATAGGGAAGATGGGGGGGGAGGGCTTAGGGGGAAAGAAAATGGGTTCTGTTTGGGCATGTTGAGTTTAAGGATATCTAGTTCAAGATGTCTGAAAGAGTTAGAGATACAAGACTGGCGGTCAGCAGAGAGTTTGGGGCAGGAAAGGTGGATTTGAGAATAATCAGTATAGAAATGGTAATTAAATCCATGGTGGCTGATAAGATCACCAAATGAAGTAGTCTAAAAGGAGAAGAGAAGAGGGCCTAGGACAGAACCCTGAGGGATATCTATGGTTAGATAATGTGACATGGAAGAGGATCCAGCTAAGGAGACAGAGAAGGAGCAGTCAGATGGATATAGGAGAACCAGGAGATAGTGGTAGCCCAAAAACCTAGAGAGAAAACCATATCAGAAAGCAGAGGATGATGGACAGGAACAAAGGCTGCAGAGACATTGAGGATGAGGAGAGAGAAAACACCATTGGATTTGACAATGAAGAAATCACTCATAACTTTGGAGAGAGTGGATTCTGTGGAATGATTGTAAATCTTCTGTGGAAGCCAGATTGTAAGGGGTTAAGAAGAGATCATGAGAGGAGAGTTAGTGGAGGCATGTACTGTGGATGGCCTTTTTGAAGAGTTTAGCCACAAAGAGTAAAATAGAAATAGATGATAGCTAGAGGAGATGGATGGATCAAGTGAGGGTTTTCAGGATAAGAGAAGCATAGGCACTTTTGCAAGCAGCAAGGAAACAGTTAGTAGACAGAGGAGGACTGAAGATAAGTGAGACAGTGGGGATGACAGAGGAGCCAATCTGTTGGAGAAGATTGAATGGAATGGGATCACTTGAAGATGTAGGAGGGTTGGCCTTGGTAAGAAGTAGGGCCATTTCATCATGTGAGACAGGGGGTAAAGGAGGAGAGAGAGGCAGAAGGCACCTAAGTGATGGGAGATAAGGAAGAGGGGAGAGAGGAAGTTCACGGTGAATTACTTCAATTTTTTTCTATACAATATTGAGGCAAGGTTAGGGTAGACAGAGAGTAGGGGGAGGTGGAGACATGGGAGATTTGAGGAAGGATGAGAAGATTAGGAATAGCTGAAGTAGAAAGTGAGAGTGAGTTGATAAGGGTGCTAAAGTAGGATTGCCTAGTAGCAGCAGTAAGGGCCCAGTTGAGGTTGTGTAACATCAGTTTGTAGTGGACCCTGCCAAAACCTTTGTGTGATTTTCTCCACTTTTGAAGGCAATGAATGGTGGGGGTTATATAAGGCTGTGGCTTGGCTGGGTGTAATTAGCAGGGCCATGTGTTCATGGGATATAAAGCCTCTACCCTCTCCCCACCTGGAGGCAGTTCTTTCTTGCTCATCCCCAGAAAAGAGAGAAACAGCTTGACTTTATCCACTAGAGGATCTTGTATGGACACCCAATTCTGGCTCCATAGTCAATTAAAATGAACAAATAAGAAACAGATGCCTCCCTCACTCTTACCATCCCCCACCCAAGCGATTCCTTCTTAGTAGTTTGCTGAAGGTTTTGAACAGAGTTCCTGTGTAAGGTTACTCCAATTTATCCAATGTCTTCTAAGACATCTAAATTGATCAAAATAGACAGAAACAGAATATTTATTAAGCATTTACTATGTCAAGCACTGTGTTAATCAATGGGGACTCAAAAGAAAGGCAAAAATCACTGTTCCTGCCCTCACGGTGCCAGGTCAAGGAGTTTACACTTTTGGGGAGGGCAATAGAGAGCCACTGAAGACTTCTGAGTAGAGGACTGGCACAATCAGAGCAGTACATTAGTAATAATATTTGGGCATCAGTGTGAACAATGGACTAGAGAGAGATTAAGAATGGAGGTAGGAAGACCAGTTAGGAGATACTAATTCAGGTAAAAGGTGATTAGGTTTAAAAGATGCCTGTGATGGGATTGGGAAAGAGGGATATTAGAGATATTGTTGGAATTAGAATTGAGAGAATCTGGCAATTGATTGATCATTGTGGCTAAGGCACTAAAGGGGGAAGGAAGAGTGAAAGAAAACAGTGGCTTGCCTCTACATAGTGCTTTAAAATGTGCAAAGTTCTTTCAATACACTTTCTCATTTAAGTCTCTCCACAATCTAAACATAAGGGTGCTGCAGGTACTTTTATTCCCCTTTTGTAGAAAAGGAGACTGAGACCTAAAGAGATTAAGTGAGCTGTCCAAGGTTACAAGGATTAAATGTTGGAGGTTGAGATTCTAATGCAGGGATTACTGCCTCCATTGAGAGCACTCTATTCATATCAAACCTGAGTGAATAGGAGAACAACGGTGCCATTGACAGAACTAGACAAAGTAAGGAGAGGTTTTAGCATGTAGAAGTTTTAGATGAGTTCAGTCTGGGGCATGTTGGAGTTGACGGGCATCGGTGAAGATATGCAGCAGGCTGCTAGAGACTAGAGCTCCAGAGGGGCACATCAGGATGGGAAATATAGACTTGGGCATCATCCATGTAGAAGTGATAACTATGGGCAGGAGGGTAGATGAGATTGCCAAAGGAGGGAATATGGAGAGATGAACTACGGATTAAACAGATTTTGGGGAGCTGGCTTTGGTCATTAATGAAATATGATATATAACACTGTTTCTATGCACAAAATGTTTTCCGAGGCAGAGATCACAGAACCCAAACCATAGACTATCAGAGACAAAAGTGAACTTAGATCATCTAGTCCAAATAAGTGATGAATTTTGGAGACACAATCTGTTTTTTTAAATTTGGATTGTCTGGACCAAAAATTTCACAGAATTATGATTCCACAAAATGGTAGAGCTTGATGACAGCAGTCATCTAGTCCAACTGTCCTCATTTTCAGACGAGGAAACTGAGGTTCAAGGAAAGAAGTGATTTGTCCAAGGTCATACAGCTAGTTGGTGAAAGAGCCAGGACTAAGTACCAATGTGTTTTATATCTCCAATATAAGGATGTATAATCACAACTGCTCTTCAAAATAAGTTCATGATCAACATGAGGGTAAGAGTGCTGGTAAGGGAAACCTCCTATGCCAGGAGGAGCAAAAGAGGAGGAAGGCATGGGGAGGGAGCTCTTAGCATACTGCCTCAAAGTAGTGGTGCTTAATAAAATGCTTGCTGACTGACTGATTGATTCCTGGGAGGCTTTTGGCAAGGGAAGGAGACCGCAGGCTATCAGCCAGTTCTGTGGGATTACGAGTAAGAAGATAGATGGCAAGTGGGGGATTGGTTCTGTATAAAAAACCAGGAATGTTGAGGCACATATCTTCATAGTTTCCAGGAACTGAGCAAAGACAGCCTGGAATCGCTCCTCCCCTGGACAGCAGGGTAGAGTTTGTTTTGGGGAAAGACTAGATTGTTTTCCCTGCTGATAAAAATGCTCTTCTTCCCCCACTCTGCCCCTCTAGAAATGACTGAAATAGGTTTATCTACAAGTCCAGTCCAATATATGACTTTGGTAGCAAAGATCCTTAAATTATATTACACACACACACACACACTCATATACACAGATATAATATATATTTATATATACACACATACCTATATGTATGTGTATCAATCATATTTATCATTTTGATAGCAGAGAGGGGTGAGAAAACAAGAAGGGGGAGCGGAACCAAATTGGGGATTTTTGAAAGAGTGAAGTGTGCAGAACAGAAAATCTCTCCATGGTGACTTTGCTAAGGCTTATTCTTTTTCCCCTCACTGGGGAAAACAAATAGTTTGGGGGAAAGATATGTGATGCAAAGAGTATTTTATTGGTAGTCAAGGGGCTTGAGCTCTGAGTCTCGTTTCAGTCACTAAGCAGCTGAATTGCTGAGGATGCTGTGTCTGGACTTTTGATTCCTCTTCTTTAAAATAAGGGAATTGGATAAGATCGTTTTTCAGGGCCCTCCAGTCTTTACACTTTTTGGTTCTTTCACGTCACTGAGCATTACTTCTTGTTCTCTTTCATCAGTGCAGGTGTTCACTCAAATCTAGATCACAGTCTTTTATAACTTTTTGCATTGATTTGCAGAGGTCATTTAGATGAGAAATTCATCAACTTGTGGCCAGGCTAGAGATGAGGCTCTCTCCATTCATTCAGCTAGACAGATCTTCAGACCTGATGTACAGGCCCTTCAGAGCTCCCTTCAAATTCTACCTCAGACACTCACTAGGCTCATCACCCTGGGGAAGTTACCTCATCTCATTGAGCCTCAGTTTCTTTAGCTGTAAAGTGGAGTAAATAACAGGTCCTGACTCATAGGGTTTTGGTTAGGAACAAATGAGAGAATAAGTGTGCTGCAAAAGACCATTATCTAATTTACTGCCTGCAGTGGAGTGCACTGGGAAGTCCCAGCTCTGAAGCCTGAGGACCTGAATTTAAATTTCACTTTTAACCCTTTTAACCCACTTATGTGATTTTGGGCAAGTCACTTTGTCCCTCTTGGCCTCAATTTCCTCACCTGTAAAATGAGTGGGTTGGATTAGCTGACCTGTGAAGTTCTTCTAGATCTCTAGGTTCAGTAAGCAGGCACACTGAGAACACTGGCTTGGAAGTCAGAGGACCAGGGTGCTAATGCTGACTCTATTACTTAGAGGACAGTGGATAAAGTGTTGGGCCTGGAGTGGGAAGATCTGAGTTCAAATCCTTCCTAGCTGTGTGATCCTCCGTGACCCTCTGTGACCAGGTCATTTAACCCATTTGCTGCCTCCATTTCTTCATATGTCAAATAGGGATGATAACAACTCCTACTTCACAGGGCTGTTGTGCGGATCAAATGAGATGATAATTGTAAAATGCTTAGCTCAGTGCCTGACATATAGTAGGCACTATATAAATGTTGTCTGTTATTATTAGAGGGACGTAGTATTACTACCTCTCTCCTGGATCACTGTTGTGCAGCAGGGGCTTGCATAGCAAGATGACACTATAAGCTATGCCGTGCAGCTACCGAAGACAGAGAGGTCATGGTAGGAAGTTTTGACAAAAGGTGACCCACTGAAGAAGGAAATGGCAAAGCAATTCAGTATCTCTGCCAAGAAAACCCTAAATGGGATCACAAAGAGTTGGATATGACTGAAACGAGGGAACAACAAGGTAGAAGAGGGATTAGGTAAGTTCAAGCTTGGTCAGAGGGCGGAAACAGGAACAACAGGTAGAAGTTGCATAGATCTAGGTTGACTCCCATCTGGAAAGGGAGTGAATAAAAGTTCATTCATCAATCAAGGGGCATTTGCTAAGCATCTATTAAGTACTAGGCACAAATATCAAAGTTCTTCCTCTCAAGGAATGGCCACTCTATGGGGAAACACAGGCGACTACATACATGCCGAGTAACTATGTGCATTGGCCTGTGTTAGGTACAGTGAAAGAGGTGATATATTCCTCCTCCCCAAGGCACTCACCCACACACCACCCCCACTCTAAGCCCGGGCGAATCGACGCAAACCAGCTCCAGTACACGTCGCGCCACCCTCTGGCCGGGTCCGCACAGCCTCGGGGCTGCCTGGACCCTGGCATGTCTGGCACCGCGCCCTAGGGGCGCGGGCAGGACCTCGCGGGGCATTGTGGGTAAGCGCTTTAAAACATATCCCCGCGCACCTTGTCGATCAGGAGCAGTCTAGCCTGGCTCCTGTCAGCGCCATGCCACTGTCTCTCAGCAAGCGCGGCTTTATGCTGCTGATGCGCTCCATCGGCTTCTTTATCGGCCTCATCGGCACCGCAGCTCGAGCCTTCGACTTCCCCTGGCGCCACCGCAGCTCCCGCATCGCCCGGCCCACGAGCGAGCCCCTGCTGCTCCTGTCAGGGGTGCAGCTAGCCAAGCTCATCCGCCGGAGAAAGGTGAGAGGGGCGGGGCGGCGCGGTGCGATGCGGGGCGGGGCAGCGCGAGGCAGCGCGAGGCAGCGCGAAGGGGGCGGGGGGCTAGGCTGGGAAGGGGTACGGGCGGGTCGCGTGCGCGCGACCCCCTACCGCCCCGACCTTTGGAGGGGCTGAGGCGTGAGGCGGGCCGCTGGGCCGCCGGGCCGCAAGACCTTCTGGGAGTTGCAGTTTTCGGCCCTGGGCCGAGACGGCCTCTCAAGCGCCCCAGGCCCACTGCTTGAGAGTCCACTCTACCCCTACCCCGGAGCTGGCGCCCACCCCCGTGTTCGAAGCCGCTTATTAGTGGGCAATGAGCCAGTTCTGGACTTCCTCGGCCTTCCCCTTTTCCTGCCCCTCCCTCTTCCCCTCCTCATTCAGGTTGCCTCCTTTTTCCCTTGCTTTTTTTTCCCCTGCGAAAACACGTTTAGCAATTCCTGTCCTTCGGTCTTGAGGGCCAAAAGTGGCCATACCAATCGCCTAGTCTATTCCTTTCCCTTAACAAAACGAGAAACTGAGGCCCACAAAAAAGACCCCACAGAGAATTAGAGAATGGCAGAGCTGGGACCAAAACCTAGGTCCCAAACTCCAGAACCCAGGTATCTTGAAAATGCTTGGCTGCCCTCGATGATAACCTTAATTAGGTTTCACTAATACGTATTAAATGCTAATGGGGAAACAGAAAGTACATCATGTAGTGGATCTTGTAGTCCTTGAATAAGAAGCAGTTTTAGTGCCAAAAGTGTAAGGATGCACTACCCACCTCTCTGAATGAGGAAATATCCACATTTTATCAAATGGTTAGTAAATGTGGACTTAAGAGGCAGCTAGGTGCCCAATGGATAGAGGGCTGGACTTAGAGTAGGAAGACCTAAGTTCAAATTCAGCCTCAGACATGTATTAGCTGTGTGATCTTGGGTAAGTCATTTCACCTCTGTTTGCCTTAATTCGATGGAGAAGGAAATGGCAAAACATATCTTTGCCAAGAAAGCCACATACACAGCATTGGGGGTGATATGATCCACGAAAAGCGGGACATGACTGAATGACAAAATGTGGATTTAATGATTTTATTAAATCATTGGCCCTAGAGTTGGAAGGTCCCCTCCCCCCCTCCAAAAATGAAAACCCTTCATTTCAGGAAACGAGAAAACCAAGGTCTACAGGTCTCGCATAAGATTACTGGGGAAGTGAGCAGCATGGTCAGGATTCCTTTCCTTTCTCTTTGGGCCAGTCATCCTATCTTCCATTCTTCTAGCACCCAGCTCCCTTTCTAATGTCTGAGGAGGTTGTTCGAGTGAAATTTCAATTCCATGTCTGCTAAGGAAACTTTATGAAGACTTTGAAAGAAAACCATGACAATTACTGACTTATTAATTATTAAAACCTGGTTCCTCTCTGGTAAATCTCTACAATCAGCTCCCATAGTGGTCTCAGGTAGTATGTGTGTATGTTTGGCACACAGAACCAAAAACACGTAGATTTAGTCCATTCCTTCCAATATATCAAAACGAAATATGCCAAGAAGGTTCAGAAAAATTAATCCATCTGGGAGACTTCCTTGAGGGCAAAGGGCATTTTCTTATTATATTCCTAGTAGCCAAAAGACTGTCTTTCCCATAGCAGACACTTAACATTGTGGAATTGAATGAACCAACATGAACGAAATGCTGTAAGGCTGCTGCTGCTTGCTGCTGCTGCTGGGAGCTGTCCAGTCTCTTGGCATTATCAGTGTTTTATAGACAAGTCATTTCCCCAGATTCCTCCTCTCCCAAATAATAAGATTAAATTACACAGTCCCCTTTTCAGCTCTGTGATTCAATGACCCAACTTCACCCTTTGTTACTTTACTTTTTGGAAGTTCTTGTGAGCACAGCCTTCCTGTTTGAATCTCTCAAGTAACCCTAATTCCCTTCTTTGTTTCAACATTAAGATTTTTTTTTGTTCATTTTGTATTGATTCACTTTCAGATTATCAACCTCAACCCCTATCAGGAGGGAGACACTTTAACCTCCATGGTAAAGTAGGTGTGTGGAAGAAGGTTTCGTTGAGGTGGCTGATCCTGCCCATTCTACTGTGATTTTTGTTGGGTTCCATCATTAAGGGTAGTTTCTCCCTAACCTCAGGGATCTTAATGTTTTCCTGGCTTTGGACAGAGATGCCAGCATCTGTATTACTTAAATGATATAGAAGTGTTAGCTCTTATTATTAAAAAAGCCTGTAGATTTCTGTTCATTGAGTATACTCTAAAGCAAGGGTCTTTTGGTGTGATCTGTCTTTGGTGGCCAGTCTGATGAAGCCTGGGGACCCTTTCTCAGAATCACATTTTTAAATACATAAAATACATATGATGACTAAGGAAACCAATTATATTGAAGTACAGTTATCAAAATAAAAAGAAGCTCACAGGTGCTAGGTGAAGAACTCCTGCTCAAAAAATACGCAATGATGGAAAGCAATGAAGCTTGGATATGATTAATGGTTTTATTAAAATCATTGGCCCTAGAGTTGGAAGGGACTCCCCCCCGCCCCCGCCAATCCCCGTCGTTTTAGGAAACACGAAAATCAAGGTCCACAGATCTGGCATAAAATGGCATAAGAAGTAAGCAGGGTAAGGATTCCTTTCCTTTCTCTACGTGCCAGTTACCCTATGTTCCATTCTTCTAATACCCAGCTCTCCCGTGTGCGAACATAAGTAGATATACAGATCTCCAATAGCAAAGCAGGAAGCAAGCCCTATCTTACAGCTTTCCTTGTTGGAGAGCTATAGTTGAATGCTTGAAGTGCATTGCATTCTTTCTTTTTTTTTTTGTTTCTTTAGAATGTTTTGTTTATTTAACTTGTTTAATATATTTAGTTTTCAGCATTGATTTTCTTTTTTTTTATTTTCATAAAGAATACTTTATTTAATACAGAAACAGTTTTTCCCCTAATACTGCTACTTATGGAAGATTTCAATGGGATGATATAGTTATTTACCAAATGTTCCCCAATATCCATCCACAAGCTTTCTCTAACCCCTAGGGATAGGCATACCCCACACTGGGATTCCTTGCTCTAGAAACTAACTGATAGATTTAATTTCTTTTCCATTGGTCTGGATTTATCTAGATCCCAGCTCAGGGCACCCAGGAAGCAAAAGACTGTGTCCTCTCTTTCTTTTTTTTAAATTTCTTTTATTTTTAGTTTACAACACTCGGTGCTACATAATTTTGAGTTCCAGATTCTCCTCCCTCCCTCCCCCTCTCCCTCCCCAAGATGGCATGGAATCCCGTATAACTTCGCATTGAATTAATTTACACACTAGTCAAGTTGTGGGGAAGAATCATGACCAATGGAATGAATCATGAGAGAGAAGAAACAGAAACAAAAAAAAGAAAGAAAAAACCAACCCCAAAACAAAAGCAGAAGAGAAAAAAACAGGCGGGGGCAGGGGGAAGGCGAACATGAAGTGTGCCTCAATCTGCATTCATACTTCATAGTTCTTTCTCTGGATGTAGATAGCATTTTCCATCGTGAGTCCTTTGGAGTTATCCTTGCACCTTGTGTTGCTGAGAAGAGCGAAGTTTGTCAGGGTTGGTCCTCACGGAGTCCATATATCTGTGGTTGTGTATAATGTTCTCCTGGCTCTGCTCTGCTCACTCAGCATTATGTCATGTAGGTTTTCCCAGGTTGTTATGAAGTCTGTATTATCCCCATTTCTTATAGCACAATAGTATTCCATTACCTTCATATGCCACAGCTTGTTCAGCCATTCCCAATTGATGGGCATCCCTTTGATTTCCAATTCTGAGCTACTACAAAAAGCACCACTATAAATATATTTGTACATATGTGTCCTTTTCCCACTTGTGTGATCTCTTTGGGATATAACCCTAGAATTGGTATTGCTGGGTCAAAGGGTATGGACATTTTTATAGCCCTTTGGGCATAGTTCCAAATTGCTCTCCAAAATGGCTGGATAAATTCAAAACTCCACCAGCAATGTAACAATGTTCCAATTTCCCCACATCCTCTCCAGCATTTATCATTTTCCGGTTTTGTTATTTTAGCCAATCTGACAGGAGAGATGTGGTACCTAAGAGTTGTTTTGATTTGCATTTCTCTAATCAGTAGTGATTATGAGCATTATTTCATATGCCTACAGATATCTTTAATTTCTTCCTCTGAAAACTGCCTGTTCATATCCTTTGACCATTTCTCAATTGGGGAATGACTTGTATTCCTATATATTTGGCTCAATTCCCTGTATATTTTAGAAATGAGGCCTTTATCAGTGACACTAGTTGTAAAGATTTTCTCCCAATTTTCTGCCTCCCTCCTAATCTTTGTTGCATTGGCTTTTTTTGTACAAAAACATTTCAATTTAACATAATCAAAATTATCCATTTTGCATTTTGTACTTCTCTCTATCTCTTGTTGGGTCAAGAATTCTTTTCTTTTCCATAAATCTGATAGGTAAACTATTCCTTGATCTCCCAACTTGCTTATAGTATCAGCCTTTATTCCTAAATCATGAACCCATTTTGACTTTATTTTGGTATATGACGTAAGATAGTGGTCTATGCCCAGTTTCTGCCCTACCATTTTCCAATTTTCCCAGCAGTTTTTGTGAAGTAGTGAATTCTTAGCCCAGAAGTTGCCCTGTTTGGGTTTATGAAAGAGTAGATTGCTATAGTCATTGACTTCTCCATCTTGTGTACCTATCCTATTCCACTGATCCACAACTCTGTTTCTTAGCCAGTACCAGGTAGTTTTGATGACTGCTGCTCTATAGTACAGTTTAACATCTGGTATGGCTAGGCCACCTTCTCTAGCATTTCTTTTCATGAATACCCTAGATATTCTAGACCTCTTGTTCTCCCAGATGAATTTTGTTATTATTTTATCCAGCTCTGTAAAATAATTATTTGGTAGTTCAATTGGTATGGCACTGAATAGATAGATTAATTTAGGTAAAATTGTCATTTTTATTATATTAGCTCGGCCTAACCATGAGCAACTAATATTTTTCCATTTATGTAGATCTGACTTTATTCACGTGAAAAGTGTTTCATAATTATGTTCATACTAGTCCTGGATTTGTCTTGGCAGATAGACTCCCAAATATTTTATAGTGTCTACAGTAACTTTGAATGGAATTTCTCTTTCTGTCTCTTGCTGTTGGGCTTTGTTAGTAATGTATAGTAATGCCGAGGATTTATGTGGGTTTATTTTATATCCTGCAATTTTGCTAAAGTTGTTTATTATTTCAAGTAGATTTTAACTTGATTCTCTAGGATTCTCTAAGTAAATCATCATATCATCTGCAAAAAGTGATAATTTAGCTTCTTCCTTGCCTATTCTAATTCCTTCAATTTCTTTTTCTTCTCTTATTGCTACAGCTAACGTTTCTAGTACCAAATTTAATAGTAGGGGTGATAATGGACATCCTTGTTTCACCCCTGATCTTATTGGGAATGCATCTAGCTTATCCCCATTGCAAATAATGCTTCTTGATGGTTTTAGGTAGATGCTATTTATAATTTTAAGGAAGGCTCCATTTATTCCTATGCTTTCTAGTGTTTTTAATAGGAATGGGTGTTGTATTTTGTCAAAGGCTTTTTCTGCATCGGTTGAGATGATCATATGGTTTCTGCTAGTTTTGTTGTTGATATGGTCAATATGCTAATTGTTTTCCTAATATTGAACCAGCCTTGCATTCCTGGAATAAATCCTACCTGGTCATAGTGTATTATTCTCATGATAAGTTGCTGCAATCTTTTTGCTAATATTTTATTTAAAATTTTTGCATCAATATTCATTAGGGAAATTGGTCCATAATTTTCTTTCTCTGTTTTGACTCTACTGGTTTGGGTATTAGTACCATATTTGTGTCATAAAAAGAATTTTGTAGGACTCCTTCTTCACCTATTTTCCCGAATAGTCTACAAAGTATAGGAATTAATTGTTCTTTAAAAGTTTGATAGAATTCACATGTAAAACCATCTGGCCCTGGAGATTTTTTCCTAGGGAGTTCATTGATGGCTTGCTCAATTTCTTTTTCTGAGATGAGGTTATTTAGAAATTTTACTTCCTTTTCTGTTAACCTGGGCAGTTTATGTTTTTGTAGATATTCATCCATATCTCCAAGGTTGTCAGATTTATGGGCATACAATTGGACAAAATAATTCCTAATTATTGTTTTGATTTTCTCTTCATTAGAGGTGAACTCACCCTTTTCATTTTTGATACTGGTAATTGCATTTTCTTCTTTCTTTTTTTTAATCAAATTGACCAACGGTTTATCAATTTTGTTGATTTTTTCATAAAACCAGCTCTTTGTTTTATTTATTAATTCAATAGTTTTCTTGGTTTCAATTTTATCAATCTCTCCCTTGATTTTCAGTATATCTAATTTGGTATTTAATTCGGTATTTTCAATTTGTCCTTTTTCTAGTTTCTTCAGATGTATGCCGAAATCATTGATCTCCTTTTTCTCTATTTTATTCATGTAAGCATTTAGAGATATAAAACTTCCCCTAAGAACAGCTTTTGCTGCATCCCATAAGTTTTGGTATGTTGTCTCATTATTGTCTTTCTCTTGAATGAAGTTATTAATTGTTTCTCTGATTTGTTCTTTGGCCCACTCATTCTTTAGAATTAGATTATTTATTTTCCAATTAATTTTTAGCTTATTTTCCCATGGTTCTTTGTTACAAATAATTTTTATTGCATTGTGATCTGAAAAGTATGCTTTGACTACTTCTGCCTTTCTGCACTGGATTGTGAGGTTTTTATGCCCTAGTACATGATCAATTTTTGAGCATGCGCCATGTACTGCTGAGAAGAAAGTATATTCCTTTTTATCTCCATTCAGTTTTCTCCAGAGGTCTATCATATCTGCCTTTTCTAAAATTCTGTTTACCTCCTTAACTTCTTTCTTATTTATTTTGAGGTTAGATTTATCAAGTTTAGAAAGGGGGAGGTTGAGGTCTCCCAATATTATAGTTTTGCTGTCTATTTCTTCCTGTAACTCCCTTAACCTCTCCTCTAAGAATTTGCATGTCATACCACTTGGTGCATATATGTTAAACAATGATATCGCTTCATTGTTTATGGTGCCTTTTAGCAGGATGCAGTGTCCTTCCTTATCTCTTTTAATTAAATCTGTCTTTACTTTTGCTTTGTCTATTAGGATTGCTACACCTGCTTTTTTTACTTTAGCTGAGGCAAAATATATTTTACTCCAGCCTTTTACCTTTATCCTGTGTGTATCCCCCTGTTTCAAATGTGTTTCTTGTAAACAGCATATTGTAGGATTATGGTTTTTAATCCATTCTGCTATCTGCTTCCGTTTTATGGGAGAGTTCATCCCATTCACATTCACAGTTATGATTTCTAGCTGTGTCTTTTTCTCCATCCTATTTCCCCCTGTTTATGCTTTTATTTCTCCCTTTCCCCTTCCACTCCTCAACAAAGTTTTACTTTTGACTGCCGCCTTCCTCAGTTTACCCTCCCTCTTTATTCCCCTCCCTTATCTTATCATTTCTCACTTGCTACTTCTCCCCTCCCTTCTGACCACCCCCCTCCCTTTTTCCCCCTTTCCCCTCCTACTTCCTGTAGGACAAGTTAGATTTCTATACTCATCAGGGTATGTTATTCCCTTCTTGAACCAGATCAGATGACAGTAAAGCTCAAATATTGCTCTTCTCCCTCCCTTCTTTCCCTCTACTAAAATGTGTTTTTGTGCCTCTTCATTTGGTGTAATTTACCCTTTCCTGCTACCTCCTTACCTCTTCTCTCATAGCCCTCCCTTTACATCTCTTAATTATGTTTTTTATCCTTATATCAGTTATTTTATACAGGCATTCACAGTCTATATGTATCCCTTTCCATTGTCATAACAGCTGTATGATTCTCGAGATTGACATATATATGTATATATATAAAACATACATAAGATGATATAATCATATATAAAGATGCAAATAATTTGCTCTTATTGATTAATAAAGTTTGTGGGAGTTTTTCCCCCTGTTTACCTTTTTATGTCTCTCTTGAGTTTTGTATTTGGAGATCAAATTTTCCATTGAGTTCTGGCCTTTTCATCAGGAAGGTCTGAAATTCCCTCATTTTGTTGAATGTCCATCTCCTTCCCTGAAAGAGTATGCTTAGTTTTGCTGGGTAGTTGATCCTTGGTTGTAGTCCCAGCTCCTTTGCCCTTTGGAATATCATATTCAAATTTCTCCTGTCTTTTAATGTGGAAGCTGAGACATCCTGCGTGATCCTGGCTGTAGTTCCACGATATTTGAATTGTTTCTTTTTGGCTGCTTGCAGTATTTTCTCCTTGACTTTGTAATTCTGAAAGTTGGCTATAATATTTCCTGGTGTTTTCAGTTTGGGATCTCTTTCAGGGAGTGATCGGTGAATTCTTTCAATGACTATTTTGCCCTCTGGTTCTAGGACCTCTGGGCAGTTGTCTTTGATAATTTCTTCAAAGATACTGTCAATGCTCTTTTTTTCATCGTGGATTTCCGGTAGACCAATAACTCTTAAATTGTCTCTCCTGGATCTATTTTCCAAGTCAGTTGTTTTCCCAGTCAGATATTTCACATTTTTTTTTCTATTTTTTCATTCTTTACATTTTGTTTTACTACTTCTTGATGCCTCATAGAGTCATTAGCTTCCATTTGCTCAACTCTAATTTTTAATGAGTTATTGTCTTCATTTTGCTTTTGAGTCTCCTTTTCCAATTGGTTGATTTTACCTCTCAGGGTGTCATTTTCTCTATTTAGATTCTGAATCTCTGTAGCCATTTCACCAATCTTATTCTTTAGGGACTTGATTTCATTTTCCATTTTTTCTTTTACCTCCCTAATTTGGTTTTTAAAATCCTCCTTTAGCTCTTCCAGTAATGCTTTTTGGGCTTGAGACCAGTTCACATTCCCTTTTGAGGTTTCAGATGTGCGTATAGTGTCATTGCTATCTATCCTCTTCCAAATTGGTATTTTGATCATGCCTGTCTTCATAAAAAGAATCAATGGTCCTCAGTTTTTTTGTGTTCTTCTTCATGTTGCTTAGCCTTTTCCTGGCTTTACAATAAAATTCTGATTTTGGGCTCAGGGCTCTCTGTCCCAGATTCCTTATTCTGGGGATCATTAGTCTAGTTGTTGGCTTTGTGAATTATAGCCTTCAGTTTCCTGAGGTGTGGGGGAGGGGTCTGGCTCCCCTAAATCTCCTCTTCCTCTGTGGTTGCTCTCCAGTACTGCTGCTCTTCAGCAATGGTCTCAGCTCTTTGTTGTTTGAGCTGGTGTCTGGCACTTCCCCTGGGGGAGCAAGAGTATGTCTGGGCTCCTGCTGTTGACTTCTGCTGGCTCTGCCCCTCTGGGGCTCAGGAACTCCTACTACTTGGCCACTGAAGCCCCACTTCTATCTCCTCTATTCCAGCTCTCTTTTTCTCCGAGGAAATCTCTGGGTGAGGGGGGGAGGGATTAGACCCCTTTACCTGGCCATTATGTCTCCCAGATGTTCAAGAACACTCATTTCATACCTTTGGGCTGCAAGCCTCAGGAGTTGATGTCTCACGGCTGGTGGCGTTGCGCTGTCTCTCGTTGCTTCCACAGACTGCCATTCTATGTTGGGAGGCCTGGGGATCTCCACCGGTTTTGGGCACCCAGCTTTCTCCCAGCCTATCTCCCACGTGGGTTTCTCGGTTGACCACTTCCGCTTTGGTGCTGTCTCGAGCAGCTCCGCACACCAAGCGCTCTCCAAGCCTACAGATTCATTCCTTCAGCCTTTCAGACTCTCCTGGCTTGGAAATTTGCCCCACTCAGACTGCTCGAGGTTTCTAACTCTGTCAAATCTGCTCAAATTCACTTTTTTATAGGAATCTGATAGAACTTGTGAGAGAGCTCCGGTAAGACGCTGTTTTCATGCGGCCATCTTGGCTCTCCCCTGCCCTCCCCAGTATTCGCATTGCATTCTTTAGAGAAAGTCTGAAGACTATTTTGCTGACACTTGAGGGATTTTGAGGCCACATTTAATCCCATCACCATCCACTGGCTCTTTCCATTCCTCAGTACTTAAAATTCTGCTCCTCCATTTCACTCCCAAACTTCTTAAATAAGTGAGCTGATTCTATTAGATTTCCAGCAATCCTGTGCAATCCAGCTTCTCCCCTCACCACTCTTCTGCTACTGCCATTTTAGTTCTCTTCCTACTTCTCTGAATATTCTTCTTCTTTTCATCCCTTAAATACAACATTCTTCAAGGGGTCTCTCTTCTCCTTCTTCTATTCTCTTTGCACTTTCATTTTTAAATTAAGTATTTCTTGACCCTCTACCATGTGCCAGGTATCATGCTGAACATCACTTCCTGGCATCACTGAGAGAGTTGGCTGGAGCTGAGCATGTGGTGGTCAGCAGGATAGTGGGAACCTTCAACTGTGAGAGTGATTGTGATCAGCTCTCTGAGGCTAGGGGGTTGCCACTGTTTCCTGATGACACACAGAGGGACATCTGCCTGAATTCCATTCTTGAGTACAGATGACTTTATTTCTTTGTCATCTGCTTCTTGTCCCTCTCAACAGAAGCTGTTGACCAGCCTTCTGACTGGTCTCCCTGCCTCCCCATCTCTACTCTCTACTCCATCCTACACAGTACTGCAGTGTGAATCTTCCTAAAGCATCTCCTCCATCTTGTTATTCTCCTACCTACTCAAGGACCCCAAAATATAGGTCAGATCCCCACCAAATGCTGACCAGCTATCAGCTATGAGGCAGGAAAGCCAACCTTGCTGAGCAGCAAAGGGTTAGACAGGAGGCAGTGCATGTTGGGTAACTTATCACCTGTATCACCTCTCCCCTCAAGTCCCAAAGGAAATATCCCAGAACTTCTGGAAAGATCAGTGCTCCCCATTGACCCTGCTTCCTAGCTCAGCCCTTGAAGCCATCATGCAGGGAATCACTTTCTGTAGAGATGAGACTTGGCAATGGCTTCTGCACGTGGATCATCATTACATATGGATATGACTTTTCAGTGGAAATGACATTCAAGATGATACATTACCATTTGCTTTGCTGCTCTACCCCAAGAACTACTGGGCCTTTCCAACTTGCAGCTGAAACCTACTACATGTGTTGTCTTTCTCACTAGAATGTGAGCTCCTTGAGAGCAGGGAACTGTCTCTGGTTTGGGTTTTTTTTTAATTTGTATCCCCAGGGCTAGGTTTTTCATCCTTTTTTACCACCATACATTGATACAAGTGGCTTCCTCCACCTGGAATGACCTTTTCCTCCCACCTTGGCTTATCTCCCTTCTTCATTATGACACTTACAGTCTACTGTATGTTATGACAATTTGGGTCCTATTTCTATACCCACTAGATGGTAAGTTCCTTTAGAACAAGAGCTGTGTATTAATCCTTCTTGTATCCTTGGCTATGCCTATTCTGCCTCTCATAGTGTCTTCTTCAAGGTAGGTGCACCATAAATATTCATTAATGGAATCATTGATTGAAGTCTTTGCAAATGTGCAAATGTACTTGCTTCTTAATGTGGGGTGTTTTTTTTTATTTTGCAGGTGAAGTGTGTAGATGTCATTAACACATATATTGACCGAATAAAGGAAGTGAACCCAATGATCAATGCAATTGTCAAGGATAGGTGAGTCAGAGTCCCAGGACAGGCCTTTATAATCACTCATAAGAAGGCATGAACTTGCTGCAGGTGAGAGGGAATTATAATTCTTTCCAAAGTTTGTCATCTCTTTTAGTGAAAATGATTAGGAAACAAAATTCTCATCTTTATGTCCCTTGGGGAAAAGGCTGGTGCTTGTGGGATTCTAGTTGCTTTGGTTTCATCATCCACGATGGGTCCCTTTTGATCCACTGTCTTCACCAACACAGCACAGCTAACAGCTAGAAAAAAATGCTTTGGTAAGCAGCAGGAGGCAATCCTGCAAGGAAAGAAATGGAGTTTGCCCATCTTAGACTCCTTTCCACTGAACAAACGTTATATCTCTGTTTGGACTATCTGTCATTCTGTGACTGAAGTTCTAAGTGACCAAAGTCCCTTCATGATTAAAAATCAAGAGTAGAGTATTTCCACTCCTATACTGAAGACATATGAAATGAGATACTGAAAAAGCTTTACTCCCATGCATTTGAGAGGAACTTTTTTTTGTATTATCACATGAAATAATGGCTTCATTGGGATAGCAGAGTATAGTTCAGATACTCACAACAGATGAACCTTTGCCTGCAAGTTTCCATATTTTTATGCTTTTTTCCAGATTTGAGGCAGCTCAGCAAGAAGCTTTGGCAGTAGATAAAAGGCTGTCAGAGGAACAAGAAGATGAAGCAACACTAGAAAAGAAATGGCCCTTTTTAGGGGTCCCTTTGACTGTCAAGGAAGCATTTGAGTTGCATGGTAACCTTTATTTTTCTCAATTTGGTATTTGGATTAAACTTATAAGTGATATATATTTCCTTTATCCTCTAGTAGAAAGGGCAAACATTTATTAAGTGTCAACTGTGTGCCAGGCATTAACATGAGCTGAGTGGCATAAAAAGCAATTTGGGTGGGTGGATAGGGACTAGGAATTGGGGGAATCAAGACAGACTTCCTGTAGGAGTTAAGGAAGCTTGAGTGAAGTGGGTGTACACTCCAGTTCTGGAGACCACTGTGTGCAAAGACTTGGAGATGAATGATACATTGACATGCACAAGGAAGAACAAGTTTTGGAGTTGCTGTTCACTTAACTGCTTGAGTTCCATTAGACTTCCTAGTTTATTTATTTTTTAATCTGGCTGCTCCATTTCAGGACATGGGCCAACTGTGATCATTAGACCAATATAAAGCTACTTTGTTTTTTTCATATTTTACTACCTAGAATTCGAGAATCCAAGAATTGAAGCCAATTTGTCCCATCTTTGTCCTTCTAGGAATGCCCAATTCTTCAGGCCTGGTGAACCGCCGGAATGTCGTCTCTAAATCAGATGCTACAGTAGTGGCATTGCTAAAGCAAGCTGGTGCTATTCCCCTTGGAGTGACCAATTGCAGTGAGCTTTGCATGTGGTATGAGTCCAGCAACAATGTTTACGGCAGAACCAACAACCCGTATGATGTGCAGTGCATTGTAGGTGGTAGCTCAGGTGAGTTACATGTTAGCAGGGAGGAAGTGGTGCATTAAAACTACACAGTGAAGTAAGGCTCGATCAATCAATTAATAAGCATTGATCAAGAGCCATATAGGCCAGGAACTGTACTAAATATTGGGAATACAAATAAGAAAAAGAAAGACAATCCTTGCCCTCAGGAAGCTTATAACCTAATGGAGCTGACAAATGGAGCTGTTTGCCCAACTGGTCTGACTTATAAGTTACTAGATAAAAACATGGCTACTTTAGGAAAATCTTTTCAACACAAATGTAAACTTTGAAAATAGATCCATTCAAGATGGTTATTTCTCTCACAAACACTTTCTAGCTTTAGGATGAGATTCAGTCAATAAGTATTTACTAGCTACCTATTGCATATCTAGCACTGTGGTTTCCTCTATTTAAAAAAAAATTATTATGTTTTGGTTTTACACTGCCTTCCTTTCGAATTTAATATTTTATTTTTAAATTTTATTTTTTATTCTGATTTAGCAGACACAAAAAGAACATTTCCATATACAAAGTAGAATAGAAAGAGGATCATTTATGAAAACTAGAATCTCTATTATGTACAGTTTGCTTTTCAAATGTATATAATAAATTAACCATGTTACTTTTTTACATTTTAATTTTTTTTCAATTAATAGGCATTTCTTTTCTCTCCCTCCCACCTCACCCCCACAGAAAAAGAAATAAAGGAAGCGCTTACAATGGATAAGCATAGTGAGGCAAAACAAGTTCCCACACTGATCAGGTCAAAAAATGAATGTCTCATTCTCCATCTTGACTCCATCACTAAATAATGATGATGATGATGGTGATGATGATAGTAGCTAACATTTATATAGCATTTACTATGTGCCAGGTATTGTGCTAAGCACTTTACCAATATTGTCTCATTTGTTACTCATGGCAGCCCTGGGCCGTAGATATATTATCATCCTCATTTTAAAGATGAGGATATTGAAGCAAACTGGTGAAGTGACTTGCCCAGGATTGCACAGCTGGGAAGGATCTGAGGTGGAATCTGAACTCAGGTGTTTTTGACTCCAAGACCAGCACTGTGTGCACTGTGGTGCCCCAGAGCTGCCTCATTATTTCTGTTAGGAGGGAGGCGTTATTCTTCATTATGAGTCTTCTGGAATCCTGGCTAGTCATTGCATTGATCAGAGTTTTTGTCCAGGCCATATAACAATATTTTTTAAAGAAAAAAAGGAAGAAATATTTAAATTAAAAAAAGCAAAACCAATCAATACCTTAAAAAAGTCTGAAATATATGCCATGTTCCACACCTGTGGCCTTCCCACCTCTGCAAAGGAGTTGGGTGGAAGTATCATTTCATATCCCTTCTTTGGGGCTCCACTTGTTCCTTGTAATTTTGAAACATTTGCTTTTGATTGTTTTGACTGATTGTTCACTTTAACATGAACACTTGAATAATTAACTTTTAAACAAAGATTTTTTATGCATTATGAAATTCAGTTTCTTCAGGACCTTCCATTTTAATGCTAGATGGCACTCCCTCAGGGAATAGACAGGACATCATAAAAACACCTATTGTCATAAGAATAGTTTGTATTAGAGGGAAATAGGTGATTTTCTCAATATTTTCTGGTGAACGATGACTTTTTTTAATGTTACCTCTCCTAATTGTACTAGAATTTTATTCCTTTTCATTTTATTCTTTCACTTACATGTGGATCTTCTCTGTATGTATCACACATATCATTTCTTACAGCACAGTCTTATCCTATTACATTGGCATGCCACAATGTGTTTAGCCATTACCTGAACGATGGGCATCTGTTTTATTTCCAATTCTTTGATAATACAAAAAGTGCTTCTATAAAGATTTTGGTGTGTACGGGGACTTTCTCCTTATCAATAATCTCCTTAGAGTAAATGAGTACAATCTCTGAGTCAAAGGACATGGACATTTTAGTCACTTTATTTGCACAATTCCAAGTTGTTTTCCAAAATGGTTGTAAAATTTCACAGCTCCATCCACAGTACACCAGTGTGCTTCTATTCCTACAATCCTTCTAACATGACTATTCCCATCTTTTGTCATTTTTGCCAATTTGCAGGGTATGAGGTGAAACCTCAGGGTGGTTTTGATTTTTCCATTTCTCTTATTATTAGTTATTTAGAGCATTCTTTCACGTAGCTGTTAATAATTTGCAATTCTCTTCTTGAGAATTGTTTCTTCATATCCTTTGACTACTTATATGTTGAAGAATAGCTTTTGGTTAGATGTATATGTATGTGTCTTTATATTTATTTATATGTCTTGGATATTATTTATATGTTTTGGATAACAAACCCTTATCTTTGATAAAATTGGATACAAACCCATTTCCGCATTCTACCACTTCCTTTCTAAACCTAGATGCATTAATTTTGTTTGTGCAGAAGCTTTTCAACTTCATATAATCAGAAGTTCTTAAGTCTTTCAAAGTTCTTTTTAACCATTCCAGAGAAACCAGAGAAGACTTGTATAAACTGATAAAGAGTGAAATGAACAGAACTATAACAATAAAATTGAAAGACAACTTTGAAAGATATTAGATTAATTGATATTAACTGATTAATGCAATAACCATTTCTTGTGGCACAATAGTATTCCATTACATTTATATACCACAATTTGTTCAGCCATTCCCCAACTGGGGGGCCTCTTGAGTTTCCAGTTCTTTGCCACTATGAAAAGAATTGCTGTAAATACTTTTGTACACATAGGCCTTTTTCCTCTTTAATTGATCTCTTTGGAGTATAGGCCTAGTGGTGGTATCATTAAGTCAAAGGCTATGTACCATTTACTAGCTTTGGAAGAAAAATTCCAAGTTGCTTGCCAGAATGAGTTCACAAGTTCACAGCTCCACCAACACTGTTTTCCTTCAACACTTTTAACAATGTCACTTTCCTTTTATGTCAACTTTGCCATCGGTATAATGTAGAATCTCAGATTCACTTGTTACTTTCAAGGCCACCCCGCCCTGTCTGTATTGCCTTTTGAACATGCTTCTGTTCTCTTCTCTGCATTCTAAAAAGGCTTCAATTACTTGCTTTTCATCTATCTATTCATTCATTTATCTATTTATTTAGCAGCACTATGAATAGTTTCCCCTTCCCCCTCAACACTCCTTCCCCTAAAATAAAAAAAAGAAAATCACAACCCTTGTAACAGATAAACATTGTCAAGGAAAACAAATCCACACATTTACCATGTCCAGAAATGTATGGTTTAGTCAGCAAGTGGGTAGCATGTTTCCTCATCAGTACTCTGGAATCATGATTGGTCATTTCATTGATCAGAATTCTTGTATTGTTCAAAATTGTCTTTACAATGTTGTTATATCTGTATGAATTGTCCTCCTGGTTCTGCTCACTTCACCTGCATCAGTTCATATAAGACTTCTCAGGTTTCTCTGCATTCTCCTCACCATTTCTTATAGCACAATGGTATTCCATCGCAATCATATACCACAACTTGTTCAGCCATTCCCCAATTGATGGGCATTTCCTCAGTTTCCAATTCTTTGCCACCACAAAAAGAGCTGCTATAAATATTTTTGTACATATGGGTCCTTTTACTTTTTGTTTTTTATCTCTTTTGGGATACAGACATAGTAGTAGTATTGCTAGGTCAAAGGGTATGCATGGTTTTATAGCCCTTTGGGCATAGTTCCAAATTGCTCTACAGAATGGTTGAATCAGTTCACAACTCTGCTAACAGTGCATTAATGTCTCATTTTTCCCACATTACCTCCAATATTTGTCATTTTCCTTTTCTCTCCTATTAGCCAATCTAAAAGATATGAGGTAGTACCTCAGAATTGTTTTAATTTTCATTTCTCCAATCAATAGTGAGTTATGGTATTTTTCATATGGCTATAGATAGCTTTGATTACTTCATCTGAAAATTGATCATATCTTTTGATCATTTATCAATTTGGGAATGGCTCTTATTTTTATAAATTTGACTCATTTCTCTATAAAAATGAGGCATTTATCAGAGAAACTTGCTTCAAAATTTCTTTTCTCAGTTACTATTGCTAACTGTATTTCCCTCCATCCTAATTCCCCCTCCTCTGTTTATTCTATTCTCTCTCTCCTTTCATCCTGTCCCTCCTCAGAATTGTTTTGCTTCTGACTACCCACTCCCCTAATCTACCTTCTCTTCTATCATCCCCCCTTCTCTTATCTCCTTCCCCTCCTACTTTCCTGTAGGGTAAGATAGATTTCTATACCCAGTTGGGTGTGTATGTTATTCCCTCTCTGAGCCCATTCTGATGAGAGTAAGGTTCCCTCACTCCCCCTCACCTCCCTCATCTTACCTTCCACTGTAAAAGCTTTTTCTTGACTCTTTTATGTGAGATAATTTATCCCATTCTACCTCTTCCTTTCTCTTTTTCCCAGTACATTCCTCTTTCACCCCTTAATTTAAATTTGTAGATATCAACCCCTTCATATTCAACTCATACCTGTCTATCTATGCCCCTTCTAACTACCCTAATAATGAGGAAGGTCTTATGAGTTACAAATATCATCTTCCCATGTAAGAATGTAAAAAGTTTAACCTTTTTAAGTCCCTTATGATTTCCCTTTTTATGCTTCTCTTGAGTCTTGTATTTGAAAGTCAAATTTTCTATTCACCTTTGGTCTTTTCATCAAGAATGCTTGAAAAACCTCTATCTCATTGAATGTCTATTTTTTCCCCTGGAATTTTGCTGGGTAGGTGATTCTTGGTTGTAATCCTAGCTCCTTTGCCCTCCAGAATATCATATTCCAAGTCCTCTGATTTTTTATTGTAGAAGCTGCTAAATTTTGTGTTATCCTGACTGTGGCTCCATGATACTTGATTTTTTTTCTTTCTGGCTGCTTTCAATATTTTCTCCTTGACCTGGGGACTTTGGAATTTGACTATAATATTCCTGGAAGTTTTCATTTTGGGATCTCTTTCAGAAGGTGATCAGTGGATTCTTTCAATTTCTATTTTACCCACTGGTTCTAGAATATCAGGACAGTTTCCCTTGATAATTTCTTGAAAGATGAGTCTAGGGTCTTCTTTTGATCATGGCTTTCAGGTAGTCTAATAATTTTTAAATGATCTTTCCTGCATCTATTTTCCAGGTCAGTTGTTTTTCTAATGAAATATTTCACAGTGTCTTCTATTTTTTTCATTCTTTTGGTTTTGTTTTATTATTTCTTGTTTTGTCATAAAGTCATTAGCTCCATCCTAATTTTTAAGCATCCATTTGCTCCATTCTAATTTTTAAGGAATTATCTTCTTCAGTGAGCTTTTGGACCTCCTTTTCCATTTGGCCAATTCTGCTTTTTAAGGTGTTATTTTCTTCAGTATTTTTGGTATCTCCTTACCAAGCTGTTGACTCATTTTTCATGATTTTCTTGCCTCACTCTCATTTCTCTTCCTAATTTTTTCTCTACCTGTCTTACTTGATTTTTAAAATCCTTTTTGAACTTTTCCATGGCCTGAGACCAATTCATCTTTTTCTTGGAGGCTTTAGACATAGGTGCTTTGAGTTTGTTATCTTCTTCTGAGTGTGTGTTTTGATCTTCCTTGTCACCATAGTAACTTTCTATCACCAAGTTTTTTTCCATTGTTTGCTCATTTTTCCAGTCTATTACTTGACTTTTAACTCTTTATTAAAGTAAGGCTCTGCTTCCAGAGTGGAGAGCACACGGTCCCAAGCTTCAGAGGTTTCTTGCATCTGTTTTCATAGATACTTCTCGGGACCTGTAAATGTTCAGCTTTTCCAAGGTGGTATGATTTAAGGAGAGGTGTTTACTACTCTCCTGGCCTGTACTCTGGCCTATGAGTGACCACAAGCACTTTTTCTGCCCTGGAACTGTGAAGAGGGTCCCCCCTCCACTGTGGCTTCAAGCTCTGCTATGCTAGTGCTCCTCCTTGCCCTGGGACTGCCACCCAGAACTGCAACCTGGATCTGAGTATGGGCAAAGCAACAGAGTCTTGCCTCAGTGCCAGCAAAGAGACCCCTGTAATCTCCTTCTGACCATTTGTTTGACCCCCTTACCATCTGTGGGCTGAGAGCCACAGAAACAGCTGCTGCCACTGCTGATTCAGTGGCTCCCAAGGCCTGCTCCTGGTTTGCTGTGGTGGGAGCTGTGCTGTCACAGCCTGTGCTGGACTGTGCTCCACTCTCACCTAGGTGTGACAGACCTTTCCTGCTGACCTTCTAAGTTGTCTTTGGTGTCTGTGGGCTGAGAGGTCTGGAAACTGCCGCTGTTGCCATTGATTTAGGTGCCCTGAGGCCTGCTCTGGGTTTGCTGGGGCCCAGTCTGTGTTGGCACAGCCTGGGTTAGACTGCACTCCTCTCTCACCTTGGTGCAACAGACCTTACTTGCCAACCTTCCAAGTTGTCTTGGGCTGGACATTTGTTTCACTCCATCTTTTGGGGGGTTCTGCTTCTCTAGAATTTGTTTAGAGTCATTTTAAAAGCATTTGGATGGGTTTGGGGGAGAGCTCAAGCAAGTCCCTGCCTTTACTCTGCCATCTTGGCTCTGCCCTCATTTCTTCATTTCTAAGCACATCTTTACCCACTCTCCTACCCAGTGAGCCAAAAAGAAAGAAGACAAAAAACCCAGCTGTCACAAGATCATCCATAGAGTCTGGCAGCACACACTAAGTTCACACCTGCTGTCCCCAGATCCTCAATGTAGGGGGAAGGATCATTTTGTCATCTGTTCTTTGGCACCAAGCTTGCTTACTACAATTACGTACTCTTTCTATATATAATTACATGCAACTCTTACCTGTGGCTCCCAGAAGCTATAGCCTAAGCAGTGGCCACACCCTGGTAAAATCCTCTCAGCAGATGGGCTAAACCAGGTTGAGGGTAACCAAAGCCCTCAAACCTATTTATGAGTTAGGGAAATGTCTGTCTCAAGCATGTAAAGACTTCCCCTTGGCAGAATGGGTGGATGAGACAATTTGTTCCAACAGCCATGAAGACACCTGCTGCTATGGAGGGCTTAGACCAGAACTTGGTCAGATATCAACAACGCCAAGGTCATTTACGGCAACCCGGGCCATCACCAGTTGTCCTGACTTTTGTCTTGCCACTGGACTTTGATGACTCTGGAAGAGAGAGTGAGGCTGATGACTATGCAACTCTACAGTTCATGCACAAGTCAAGGCATCACCCCACGATATCACTGGTCCTCTTTGAAAACAAAGGACAAACAACAGCCACATAATTACATTGCACTATTTCTTCTCTTTCCTTCTGTTTTTCTTGCTTCCCTTCCCACCCCACTCCCCTTTCAAATATTTCTTTTCTGGGAGGGCTATGGAGAGACATCCAGGGGGAAATTTTGATCATGTAAAAAAGTATTAAAAATTCACTTTAAAACATCTCATAAAGATCGAAGGACCTGGAATGTTTAACCTGGAAGAGAAAAGATGTCTACAGTTGTGGCCTTCAAATATTTGAAGAGTTATCATGTGGAAAGAAGATTAAATTTATTCTGTGTGACCTCAGAGAGCCTACTTTTTTGATTCAATATAAGGAAAAACTTTTAAACAATTAATTTGAGCTGCTTTCTAGTAGAAGGAACTACCTCAGATAGGTAATGAGTTCTCTGTCTTTGGGAGTCTCCAGGCTGAGGCTGGGTAACCACTTGTCAAAGAAATTGTAGAGGAGAAATTGTGCTTCTGGCATGGGTTTGGAGTAGTTGACCTTAAAAGTCTTTTATTATTCCAAAATTCTAGGAAATTTGTTGTGTATATGGTGTGTACAAGATACTGTTTTGTGGTAGGCTAGGCTATCTATTATAGGCTGTGGGGTATTAAAAATGCTTCTGATTCTCAAGGAGCCTCCAGTATGGCCCATACATTCTAGTAGAAGCTGTAAGACATGGACACAAATAGCTGTTTCTGGGTGGAGGGAGTGGAGAGGAAGTTTCATCTTTTTCTTTCTGTAGGATTATTTGTATTCCTCTTCTATGGCATGTAAAATATGCAAACTATGGCAAGGCAAGTTACCATACTGTTTCCAACAAAGAGAGATGTTGCTCCAAAGAGGATCTTGCCAAAACTTTTCCAAATACGTTTTTCCAGGGATAGACCTGGAAGTCTCCATGTATTTACCACAAGAGATCTCCTTCTGATCCTCTGCTTCCTGCTCATGTTCTAGTCTTTTACCTAAAACCATAACAACTTCATGATAGTTTGGTACCATAGAAGGTAACTTACTAATCTTTAGTAGCTCCTTCTCCCTAGGAAATGGACATGCCACTGTTCTAAAACTGAGAGATGATAAGACGAGGATGATCACTTCTAAGCTTTTATTTTGTACGATACTCAAGATCATCTCTTGCATAGATGGGTGCTTCAAAAAGTTTCAGTGGCTCTTGCTTTGCTGCCCCCAGGATCCAGTACTAGGGCTTATTTGTTTGCTTGAAGACTTCTTTCTTGTGTTCTCAGGAGGTGAAGGCTGTGCTCTAGCTGCTGCCTGCTCCGTAATTGGTGTGGGCTCAGATATTGGTGGCAGTATCCGGATGCCAGCTTTTTTCAACGGTATTTTTGGACATAAGCCCACATCAGGTAATGTTCATCTGGGGCCAGGAGGAAGGTGGGGTGTGGGGAAAGAGATCCTTTGCTCTCCAGCAGGAGAACCCTGGTCATTGGGAAGATTATTACACAGGGCTGATGTTCTCTATAACTCAAAAATATATATAGGGTTTGGGGAGTAAAAGCTCAAGTGCTATTGTAATTCTGGACACTATAAATTTGTTCTATCTCCTCAGTATTAAGTATATACATGCTAAGTGTGTCACAAGTAAAGAGTGCAGTTTTGATCTCTCAAAATTGAGCAAAGCAAAGGAAGGTACAGAAAATAGGATAAAAAGTGGGATCCATGAAGAAAAGTGAAAGAGATTTGTGTTATTGAGCATGGATTAGAATGCAAAAGAATAACATCAGAAATATGGATGGTTTTTATAAGGAAGATATTGACTGTCTGCCTCCCTCCACATAGGCTTAAGTTGTAGCACCAGAGAGTTGAGTTAGGAGAGATAAGAATATTTGGGAAAAAATTATCTTCCCCTGGTGATCATCCTTCTAGGAAAGATGCCTTCTTGAAGTGTGGTAGTTTACCATCTACATCGCTTGAGGGGGAGGTGACCATGGAAGAAGAATTGTAGATCCTCGAAATACTGAATCAGGCAATGGCTTGAACACTGAGATAGACCCTGTCCCCAAAGAGAGGCTAGTTCTGTCCACAAAGAAAATCTTTGTGGACAAATCTTTGACAAGCAAATATAAACCCACCTGCAGAAACCCAGATGTTTCTAGGTTTCCATTTCTAGACTCTGGTTGAGTCTGGACAGAGGGATGGGGGCCCTCCCAGTTCACCTAAAGCCTATGTTATTGTTTGTCCATTGAGCCTGTGATACTGTCCCAGATGTGCAACTACAGGCTTCATGTAGATTGTAGTTTAGACCTAATTTCCCCCTCACTACCTTATTCAGAGGAACTTTCTAGAAATCTTGTGGCTTTTGGGTGCTGCTTCCTATCTAACAGGAGATAAAGCAAGTGACTTTCTAATGAATGAGTTTAACATTATAATGGAATACCTGGCTGGGAAGAAGTTGAAGGCCATTTTATTGTTTTTCTCTGCCTCCTTTTTCATAGACTTCCCTAAAAGGACTATGCCTTTAACCAGACCGACTCCCCTCTTTATTCTCTAACCCAAGTGGCACTAAAACCATCCTTCTCCCTTTGATCTCACTTTAGATACAGCTGTGGTAGGCCACAGTGGCTACAGTGAGGCCTTCAGCTCTGCAATGAAACCTATGTGGGGAGACATGTAGACCACTGGGATAGGAAGGAAAGGCTTTTCCATGCTAACCTACCTATCTGTGCTTTTAGGAGTGGTCTCCAATGAAGGTCAGTTTCCTGTGGCCATAGGAGCTCAGGAAGAGTACCAGTGCACGGGCCCCATGTGTCGCTATGCCGAGGATCTGGAGCCCATGCTGAGAGTCATGGCAGGACCTGGCATCCATAAGTACTTTTTTGACATTATCCTATGCCATAGCTATTTGATACCATTTACATTTCCTTTCTAATAGTAGTGCCTGGCACAGTGCTTTATGAGTTATAAAGTACTTTAGATGCATCCTCTCATTTGCTCCCTGGAGCAACCGTGAGAGGTCGGTGGTGTAGGTATTATTATCTTCGTTTTCCAAATGAAGAAACTGAAGCTCTGAGGGGTATTGAAACCTGTCCATGGTCACTTAGCTAGTACTTGTTACCAGTGGTGTTGGAAGCCAGGTCTCTACTGATTCCAAGTTCAGTACTTCAGCCCTTAAGTCACACTACCTCTGAATGCTTTTGACTCAATTCTTACATCTGTAAAATAGAGGTGCTGATTCTTAGCTTCTAAAAGAGAAGTGTTGTAAGTAGTAATAAGTCACTATCTGTAAATGCTGATTTTTTGGGGAGCTTCCTGAAGAAGGTACTGTATAAAAAGCAGGCAAGTGATCCAAAATTCACTTTCTTTATGTGGGAAAACTGATTAATTTCCTGGTTGGTTTTCCACTCTGTGGTTCTCTTAGCACTCTCACTTCAAACTCTATCTGAAGTAAATTTTAAACAAAATAGTTGCTAAACGGCTTTCTGGTCCAAATGGGACTGTTAATCAATGACAATGTAGATTAGCAAAAAGAATGGATGGAGGTGGGGCATTTTACCCTACTCCTAGAAAGAAGAAAATATAAATCAAAGAAAGACAAAATAATCTTTTTTCTGATTAGAGAGAATCAGATCCCATGTTTGATGATCCCTATGCTTCTTTGAAGGGAGGAGGTAATTCCATTTAGTGCCCCATAATGTGGCTGAATCAGGGAGCCCAGTTGAATACCCACTAGAGAAGACAGTTCAAAGCACACCTAGAGAAGTACTTTTAAAGCTTTACTGATTCAGATTATGGAATCATGGAATCTGAAGATTCATCTGCCCAACCCTAATTGTAGAACTTGGGTTGGAAGGGACCTCTGTGGCCATTTATTCCAACCCACACCCAAAAGGAATCCCAAAGTGTAACATACCTGGCAAGGGGTCATCCGGCTTCTGCCTCAAGACTTTCAATAAGGGAGAGCCCAGCACCACTCAAGGTAACTCATTCCACTTTTCTATATCTCTTGGTATATCACCTGTGGTGGGAAGAACTCACTACTTCCTGAGGCCTCCTATTGCACCTTGGACAGCTCCAATGTTAGGAGGTTAAATGACTTGCCTGCTATCACACAGTTGTCTGATGGGTGATTTGAACCCAGCCTGGATTCCAAGTACAGAGCTCTGTCAATTCCCCTATGACACACACTGCCTCACTTGAATAAATTGTTGGCTAGCCTCCCCTCCCTCCTCCAATCCTGGTAGAGTAGGATGAAAAAAATGTCAAGACACCACATTTACCCCTTCTAAGTTCATTTTATTTTGCTCTAGTGCACTGAGATCTTTTCAGCTGTGCATCTAATGCATTAGTGGTCCCTCCTAGCTCTTAGCTGGAGGAGGAGAGGAGAGGAGGGGAGAGTCTTTTGTTGTGCTTTTTATTGGGTTCCTCGTGAGTCTTGGCATTCTTCCAGCACCATCAGCACGCTGCTCCTATAAATTCCTCCTCAAGTACTTGCTTGCCCTTGGCTATATCATCTCTGCAAAGTCTTGGTCTTTTAGCCACATGACTGGGCCATGCACAGACAGCCGCATTGCCCCCTTTTCATCCTCACTGTAGCTGTTCCTGCCTGTGTTTCAACAGTTACATTCTTGGGAGCTTCCCATGTGGCTTGGACCAATTGCCATCACAAGATGTCAGGCCATTCGACCCTTCCTAGTCTCCCTTTAGCCCTTTGGCACTCCGTCCCCCACCCCGCAAATCTTTCTCCAACCTGCCCTTGCTGTTTGCCCCTCTTCCCTGGTTAGAATCGGCTCCAGGATACCAGTTCTTCTGTTTTCTTCTTCACCTTTTAAAGGTTGAAATTCTCATATAGCTTCTCTAATTTGGGCAGAAAGTGGGTCCTGGCAAATGTCTGGATAGTCAAAGGCCCTCCCATCCCCACATTATCCTACTTCCATGTTGTGGTGTCCTGGAGCCAGCTTAAACTGGCTTACAAGAGCTGATTGTTAAATTTTCAGTGTGAGTTTTTATGCCATGAAAATGAGCAAATGTTGGGATTAATATGTTGCTTTGTTAATTGTCTAGACTTAACAAAATGATGAAGAAAGTTCGCAATGGAGATTAAACTTAAAAGTGTGTCTTGCATACATTTTTTGGAGAGCTGGTTGTTAAACATTTATGAGCACACCCCTGCTTCTATGCCTAGTTTATGGTTTGTTTCCCTAACTTCTCACCTAATTCTGCTTTCTGCTCTGGTAGAATATGATATTCTCTGATGGTAAGACAACTTTGGTTTTCACTCTTGACTCTCACCCAAATACTCCTGACCATGCATTCTCCCTTCCAATTCCTGACATGAGTATGGATGAGAGAGAGAGAGAGAGAGAGAGAGAGAGAGAGAGAGAGAGAGAGCACTTTTTTAAGTGCTTAAGTGCTTGAGATCCTTTTGGATCTCAATTCATCTGACTCGAAATTTAGTGCTCTTTCCACTATACCATGCTAAAACTCCTTAGGGTTTTGAGGATTAGAAGAAATGACATCTGCAAAGTGCTCTGCAACTCTTAAAACTAAATTTAAATATCTTCTCTCACTAGTTGTAGTGGTAGTGGTGGTGGTAGTAGTAGTAGTAGTAGTCATAGTAGTAGTAGTACTCCACAGACTCTCAGAGTTGAATGGGACCTCAGGAGGAGCCACAAGTCCAGTCTGGACCTGAACAAAATTCCTTATGTAATATCTTTGACCAATGGTCCTCCAGCCTTTGCTTGAAGATCTCCCATGAAGGGAACTTTGCTCTATCTTGTGGCAGCAGTAGTTCTCCTTGCTAGAAGGTCTTCCCTTAACTCTCCCTCTCTCACTTGCTCCCACAGCCCATGGTTCTGCTACCTGGAATGAAGCAGAACAAAGTTCTATCCTCTTTCACATGGCAGTACTTGAAGACAATTTTCTGGCTTCTCTGATGCTTCTCTTCTCTAGGCTAAAGGTCCCCAGGCCCTAGCTGATCCCAGCATGAGGCTTCTTCATCCTGCTCCTCTTCGTCCTCCTCTAGACACTTGCCAGCTGTACAATGCTTTTCCTCCAGCGGGGCACCCAGCCCCCCTTTAAATTGTACTAGTGCAGGGAGGGAGCAGCTAGGTGGTGAAACAGAGTGCTCTGTCAAGAGCTCTAGAGAGCTCTGTCAACTCTCCTATGCCACACAAGTGTCAAGAAGTCTCATCTCCCTGAGTTCAAATTTTGCCAGGGATACTGACTAGCTGTGTGACCCTGGACAAGTCATTTAACCTTGTTTGTCTCAGTTCCTCATCTGTAAAATGAGCTGGAGAAGGAAACGGCAAACCACTCTAGTATCTCTACCAAGAAAACTCCAAATGGGGCCACCAAGAGTCAGACAGAACTGGATCCTTTGTTCAGAGGCAAGACAGCACTAGAAGAGCAGGAGGAGCCCACTGAGGGGGGAAATAGGTTGAGTAAGAGAAGGATGCATCCACAGGCCCTGGCTTCCTAATGTTGTGGAGCATGTTATGTGTACTTCCCCTCTGCATGAACATATTAGTTATATACAGGGTTGAGCTTCTCTGAGCCTTAGTTTCTTCCTCTGCAAAATAGGGATAATAATATCTGTAGTACCTACCTCCCAGGGTAGTTGTTGTAAGGCTCCAATGAGATCACGTATTGATGTGCTTTATTGTTGTTCAGTCATTCAGTCATGTCCGACTCTTTGCAACCCAGTGGACCATAGAACACCAATGCCATCCATGGGGTTTTCTTGCCAAAGATACTGGAGTGCTTTGCCATTTCCTTCTCCATTTAGTAAACTTTAAACCAAAATGGAAAGAACACCTCATCTAAAGTCAGAGGACCTTGGTTCAAATCTTGCTTCTGGCTCTTATTTATTATATGTATAACTTTGAGTGGGATATTTAACCTCCATGGGCCTCTGTGTCTTCATCTGTAAAATAAGGGAGTTGGACTAGATGACCTGAAAGGTCCCTATCAGCTCTAGAACTCAGATCCTATGATCCTATATAAATATCTGCTATTAAATTAGAGAGGACAAGCACTATAGAAAAGTGAGAGATAAAAGAATCAGTGGGAAAATGTAGTTGATCTTCAAAACTTTGTTGTATTCTTATTTATGCTATCCCACATTTTGAAGCTGTCACTCTAGTGAGATATCCCATTTCAGCAGTTAAAGAGTTCATCTAACCCTCACCTCACCCTGCCTCTAGTGCATGTATGCTGCCATTGGGGAACAAGAAAAAAGTCCCAGCTGTCCAATACCAGGCAATTTTAAGGCCAGTGGAATAATCAAGAGATTTAGTGTGCATCTTTGTATAACAAAATACAATATTTTTCTAAAAAGTAGAACTCATCTGTTTGGTAACAGAGCAATATTTACAACTTTCATTGACAAATGATGTGATCAGATTGGCTCTGTAGAGGAGGTCCTGTGGTGGGGAGAGACTACAGGCAATAAAACTGCTTAGGAAGCTCGAGTACTAGTCCAGGGGATAGGCTAAGGGGGCCTTAGCAAGAGGCATGGCTGTGAGAGTAGAAAGGGAAGGAGATCCCCGCAGAGTGAGATGGCCAAAGTACAATAACAGGGATGTGGCCAGGGATTGCAGGTGGGGGATGGCAACCATGGAGAGGGATATTTCAAGCTCAGTTGGCTTCAGGTGTACCCAGCCTTCATTATTGCTTGCTCCTGTAAGGTGCTCATCCACTTAAAATTATTAAAAATTAGAGGGGAACATTGGACCCAACCATTTTAAATTCTGTTCTTGCTCCCAAGATCTCTTAATGATCTGATTTGCAGAAGCAGATAGGAACTTATTCATATACCTGAGTTTGTTGTCTTTTCTGCAAACAGATATTAGATGCCCCTGTTTTGTCTTGCTGCTCTGATTGAAGGTGCTGCCCTAACCCTAAATCCACACTTTGCTATATTTCTTTATTGATGTAGGTATAGGTACTTTTGTTTTGGAAGAGCTCACTATATCTGAAGTCTGAAGATTCTGACGATCTCGGGGGAAGTATTTTATAGATCAGTAGTTTAGGTAGTGGGAGGAGACAGAGGTAAATATTTTTCTTAATATCCCTTTCCTTTTCTTTACCTCAGGTTAAAGCTAGATAAAAAGGTTCCAGCACAAAACATAAAATTCTACTGGATGGAACATGATGGGGGCTCATTGCTAGTGTCCCCAGTGGACCAAGAACTGCTTCAGGCTCAGGAGAAAGTAAGTGGGAACAGGATTTAGTTATTTATGATAGTCATCACCTAAGAAGTGACATACTAAACTTTTTCCTTTCCTGACTGCTAGTCAGAATACTAATGGTGGACATGTGGGTAGTACTGTCCAAGGCCAAGTTGAACTGTTTAAATACCATTTCATGTGATTATAGCAAAAGCCTACCAGATTCATACTCCTAGCTTCAACTAAAGTAATTGTATTTATATATGCATACGATGGAGAAAAGTCATAGGTTCAATAGATTTAGAGCTCAGAAGGACCTTAGAAGTCATCTAGTATAACTCCTCATTTTATTTTTTTGTTTTAAAAATATTTTATTGACACCTCTTATCTTTACGCCTTAGTCACAAATAGACATGAATAAAGGCATATCTAAATAATTATAGAAATATGAATTCCTCATGTGTAGACCAGGCCAAATAATAAAAATGACAGTTCTACCTACTTAAATTACTTTACTTGTGCAGTGTCATACCAATCGAACTGCCAAAGGATTACTCGATAGAGCTAGAAAAAATGTATAATCAAATTCATCTGGAGGGACAAAAGGTCAAGACTATCAAGGGAATCAATAAAAAATTGGGAGGGGGGCCTAGCAGTACCTAATCTCAAACTATACTACAAAACCATAATGATCTAAACAATTTGGTACTGGGTAAGAAATAGAGGGGTTGATCAGTGGAATCTATTAGGTACACACTATACAGAAATAAATAAGCACAGTAAACCTAGTGTTTGATGAACCCAAAGATCCCAGCTATTGGGGCAAGAATTCGCTATTCATGAAAAACTTCTGGGAAAACTGGTGGATATATATCAATATAGATATATGTAATATATATATATATATATATACATATACATGTATGTGTGTGTGTTCATCCAATTTATGCCTAGTTCTTTGTTATAATTTAAAAGGCTGCTACCCACATTGCGGTATGTATTAGACCTTTGTTCATTTCTTTGGGTTATATGTCCAGTAGTGTGATTGCCATGAAAAAGGTATGGTCAGTTTAGTAATTTTTCTTTAATAATTACAAATTGAAATCCAAAATAGTTAAACTACTCATTTCATAGCTTCATTCAAAGTGCATCAGTATGTTATCTTTTTTTTAATCCTTGCCAGTTTGTATAGAGTGATGTGAAACTTCAGATTGCTTTTATTTGCATTTGGAGCATGTTTTTCTGTGGTTGTAAGTTTTATTTTGAAAGCAATTCATATTCTTTGACCACTTATCCTTTGGGGAATGACTTGATGTTACATATTTGTGTCAGTTCTCTCCATAGTTTGAATGCTGTTGTTCAGTCATTTTTCAGTTGTATACAGTTCTTCATGACCCCAGTTGGGGTTTTCTTGGCAGAGAGTGGTTTTCCATTTCCTTCTCTAGCTCATTTTATAGATGAGGAACTGAGGCAAACAGGGTTAAGTGACTTGCCCAGGGTCAGAAAGCTAATAAGTGTCTGAGGCCAGATTTGAACTCAGGAAAATGAGTCTTCCTAACTTCAGGTCTGGCATTCTATCCACTGTACCACCTAGTTTCCCCTATATAGTTTGGATATCAGACTTTTATTGGTAATATTTTATGAAAATATTTTTCTATGCTACTGTACTGCTTCTAATTCTCTATTAATTTTATCTGTGCAAGAGATTTTTAATTTTATGTAGTCAAAATTATCTATTATATCTCTTGCCATACCTTCTTTTTTTGTTTGCTTGGGAATTCTCTTCCTGGCCCTTGTTGTGAGAACTGCCAGATCTCATTTCATGTTAATTTTTTATGCTGAGTTCTTATATTTAGGTTGTATATGCATTTTGAGTTTGTGGTAGGAAATGTTGTAAAATGATCCAATCCTTATTTCTGCCAAACTGATTTTCGGTTTTCCTAGCTGTTCTTGTCTCCCAGTAATTTACATTCTTGAGTTTATCAAATGTTGTTCTGTTTCTTTCTAATCTATTCTGTTCCATTAATCTACTTCTCTATCTTTTTTCCTTAATACCAAATTGCTTGCTAACTATTGCTTTATAATACACCTTGAAGCTTGCTAATGCTGTCTCTTTTATTCATACTTTTTTTCTCATTATTTCCTTTGATATTTCAGGCCTTTTATTTCTCCAAATTAATTTTGTTATGATTTTGTCTAGTTCTAAAAAAAGGCTCCCGTGTAATTGGATTGGTTTAGCACTAAATCTGTAAATTAATTTAAGTGATGTTATGGGCTTGGATATTAGTGGAAGACTAGGTGGAACTATAAAGGAGGTTGTGGTGCCAATCTGAGGCAATTTGGATTAGCTTTGCCCTTAGATTAATTGATCTGGGATCCATCTGTGAGCCCTTTGGGCAAGAAGAAAATAAAGGTATTATCTCAGTCAAATACAGTACTTCACCCTTCTCTAAGCAATTCTCCAAGATTCCAAGTTATAATTGAGTTACTGATCTGCATTGGTTTCTAAACCAGAAGGTCCTGTATCAATAGAATCATGGGTCAATACAGGTATATTATATGAATACCTATGTATGTGTATGCCATATGTTTTTAACGGAAACTTAACTGTCTTTGATAAGTAGGTAAACATTTAAGTATTGTACTGGGTGGCGCTCTCTAGGAAACAACCAAAGTATCAGGAAGAATTTGCCTTCACTTGATGCTCTCGGACAGAGTGAGACCTAGACAAACCCTGAGGCTAGAGGATTAGAGCCCCCAGTTTTAAGTGGCCTTCTCAGCTGAAACTAATTCTTGTATTACAAAATTAAAGCTTTAGCCAGTCAGCCGATAAACATTTATAGGCTATGGCACTATGCTAGGTGCTGGGGATACAAAAAAGCAAAAGACAGTCCCTGCCCTCCAAGAACTTAAAATCTAATGGGGGATACAACAACATGCAAACAAATATATACAAAGCAAGTGATGTGCAGGATAAATAGGAAATAACAGAATTAAGAGGGGTTGGGAAAGGCTTCCTGTAGAAGGTGAAAAAAAGGGGAGAGACTGGTTAGTATAGAGTAGGTAACCTGGGAGAGAATTGAAGGGTTTGAGGGTTTGGCACTCATAGTTTGGACAAAGTGTTTGGCAAGGGAAGGCAGAGAGAGGAAAACCAATAGATTTTAGTTGGATAGGGGGATTTAAGAATTCTTGAACGTGGAAGTGATACATTTTTGAGTGATGGCATCTAACCATCTTTGTGATAAAGGTCATGGAAAGTGAGTTGGCTGAGGAGATGAGTAGTTAGGGTGTTTGAAGGAGAGTCAATACGTATGTTGCAGTCTCCAAGTATGAGGGCAGGGGTTGGGGAGGAGAGAAAAATTATGAGCCAAGCACTGAACTCATTGAGGGAGAAAGGGGAGTGACCTGGGGGTCTGTAGACAATAGCTACCAGGATTTTGATTGGTTGGTAGTTAGGAATAGCATGAACCTCAAAGGAGGAAAGGTTACTGAGTGATGGAGGTAGCACAAAGAGGCAAGGTGTGCCCCAACTCCTTTGCCTTGATCAGTGAGCCAAGGAGAGTAAGTGAAGGTACAGTCAGTATTAGGAAGTATGGCCAGGAACTCTGTGTTGTTGGGAGGAGTCAGGTCTTGGTGATTGCTAAAAGATGGAATAAAAGATTTAAGATGAAGGGAAATTTGTTGTTGATGGAAGAGGCATTCCAGGGGGCACATTGTAAGGGCTAGGTGGAGATAGGTTGGAACTTTGGGGTGAGAGGGTTGAAGGGCAAGAGAATAAGGAGTTGGGTGATGGGGAAGTAAGGAATGGAATTTGGATGATGATCTACAGGAGTTCATAATCACTGGAATGTGAAGGGTATGATCAGACATAACAATATCCATCATTGAGTGGAGGGCATCACTCTTCCCAAAAGAATCTGTAGATCCAGCTGGAGGCAAGTACTGAATGAGATGGGAGGGATATAGTTAGATGAGAGACCCCATTTCACTATTCCTCTAGATTTATTTGAGCTATTTGAAGAGGGTGTGTGATGATGTAGTGCTAACATTCTAATATGGGGAGAAAAAACAAGAATCAATTCAGAATCTTAATGTTTTTGATGGGTATTGAGGGAGTTAAATAACAAAAAAAAACACAGGTCCTGAGTAGGTTGGTTCTTTTCTGGGGGTTTGAAGTGGGAGAAGAGAAAGGAGGGAAAAAGAAGAATATTGTAGTGCATAAAGGAGGAAGGAGAAGGTAGAACTTAGAATGAGGATGTTTAAGATGAAGACTATACAGACATGGAATAAGGGGTGAGGACAGTGGGTATTAGATGAGCCTTACTCTTAATTTAAATGGACAAAGGAGAATTGAAATAGTGATGTCAAATAAAAGGACCACTGAAGCATTTTTTTCAAAATGCACAGAGAAAGGGGTGAAGCCATGATGGCACAATAAAGGCAGAGATTCATTTGAATTCTCCCAAATTCCCCTCCAAACAACATTAAAATAATGCTTTGAAAGGAACTAATAAAAGGATGGGGTGAAATAATATTCTAGCACAAGACAAATTAGGTTGGCAGGAAAGGTCTTTTCACTGGGGTGAGAGTGGAGCACAATCCAGTGCAGGCCCCACTCTAGCAAGCCAGCAGCAGACTTTGGAAGGACTGAATATGTGTCTGTGGCTTCCTGAGCTCTGAGCCCACAGACTAACCAGATAACTGGTTAGAAGGAGATTACAGGGGGCCCTTTGCTGGCAATGGTAGCAGGGCTCTGTTGCATTTCCCATTACACAGTTCTTGGTCACAATCCCAGCAAGAGGAGGAGCACTAAAACACTAGGGCCTGGAGCTGCAGTGGAGCAGTGATCTTGGTCATAGTTCCAAGGTGGAAAAGAGTGCTTGTGGTCACTCATAGAACAAAGCACAGGCTGGGAGAGCAGTAACCACACCTCTCCTTATATCATACCACCTTGGAAGAACTGAAAACTTGCAGACCCTAAGAACTAGTTCTGAAAACAGCAGCACAAAAACACTGAAGCTTGGGACAGTGCTCCCTTCACCCCAGAAGCAGAACCCAACTTTAACACAAAGTTTAAAGTCAAGAAATAGGCTGAAAAAATGAGCAAATGAACAAAAAAAACTTGACCATAGAAAGTTACTATGGTGACAGGTAAGATCAAAACACAAACTCAGAAGAAGACAACAAGATCAAAATTGCTACATCCAAAGCCTCAAAGAAAACATGTGAATTGGTTTCAGGCCCAAAAAGAATTCCCAGAAGAGGGAAGGATTTGAAGGATTTCAAAAATGATTTGAAACCTCAAATGAGAGAGGTAGAGGGAAAATTGGGAAAAGAAATGACAGTGATTCAAGAAAAGCATGCAAAGAGGCAACAGTTTGGTAAAGGAGGCACAAAATACTGAAGAAAATAATACCTTAAAAACAGAATAAGACAAATTGTAAAAGAGGAACAAAAATCCACTGAAGAGAAAAACTCCTTAAAGAGCAAAATTGGCCAAATAGAAAAAGGTATTTAAAAACTCACTGAAGAGAAGAACTCCATAAAAAGTAGAATTGGCCAAGTAGAAAGGGAGACACAAAAGCTCACTGAAGAAAATGATGCCTTAAAAATTAGAACTGGGCAAGTAGAAGCTAATGACTTCATGAGATGCCAAGAAACAATAAAACAAAACCAAAATAATGAAAAATAGAAGAAAATGAGAAATATCTCATTGGAAAAACAACTGACCTGGAAAATAGATGTAGGAGAGATAATTTAAGAATTATTGGACTACCTAAAAGCCATGATTTAAAAAAGAGCCTAGCATCATATTTCATGAAATTGTCAAAAAAAACTGCCCTGATATCCTAGAGCCAGAGAGTAAAATAGTAATTGAAAGAATATGTTGATCAGCTGCTGAAAGATATCCCAAAATGTAAACTCCCAGAAATACCATAGCCAAATTCTAGAGCTCCCAGGTCAAGAAGAAAATGTTACAAGCAGCCAGAAAGAAACACTTCCAATATCATGGAGCCACAGTCAGGATAATACAAGATTTAGCAGCTTCTACATTAAAGGATGAGAGGGCTTGGAATATGATATTCCAGAGGAAGGCAAAGGAGCTAGGATTACAACAAAGAATCACCTACCCAATAAAACTGAGTATAATCCTTCAGGGGAAAAATAACATTCAGTGAAACAGAGGACTTTCAAGCATTCCTGATGAAAAGACCAGAGCTCAACAGAAAATTTGACTTTCAAATACAAGACTCAGGAGAAGCATAAAAAGGTAAACATGAAAAAGAAATCATAAGGGATTCAATAAAATTACACTGTTTACATTCCTACATGGGAAGATGATACTTTTAACTCTGAAGAGCTTTCTCATTATTAGGGCAGTTAGGAGTATACATAGGCAGACCCTCAGGGTTTACATTCATTCTGAGTCAATCAAGGACCCAGATGGCTCTGGAAGAGAAAGTAAAGCTGGTGACTATGCACAGCCCTCCCTCACTGAAGTCCAATTCACTTGCATGTTATGGCATCGCCTCCATGATGTCATGGTCCTCTTTGAGAATGAAGGACAAACAACATCAACAACAACAACATGGGCAGAGGGCATGGAGATGTGAGTTGACTATGATGGGATATCCAAAAAATAAAATAAAAGTAAAGGATAAGAAAAAGGGATGATAGTGATGGGATATTATCTTTTTTAAAAAAATAAGGTGTGAGAAAGAGGGATGACCTGGGAAAGGGGGGGAGAGGTAGAATAGGGTAAGTTATCTCACACAAAAGAGGTACAAAAGAATTTTTATAGTGGAGGGGAACATAAGGGGCAGACAATATTTGAACCTTATTTTCATTGGAATTGGATCAAAGATGAAATCTATGTTACCCTACAGGGAAATAGTAAATGAAGGGGACAAGAGAAAGGAGGGTGTAGCTGACAGAAGTGAGGGAAGATTTGGGGGAGGCAGTGGTCAGAAGCAAAATAGGATGGGTGAGAGAGAGAGAGAGAGAGAGAGAGAGAGAGAGAGAGAGAGAGAAGGATAAACAGAGAAAATAGGATAGAGGGAAATATATAGCAATCATAACCGTGGAAAAAATTATAGCAAGTTTCTCTGATAAAGGCCTTGTTTCTCAGATATATAGAGAACTGAGTCAAATTTACAAGTCACTCCATAATTGGTAAATGGTCAAAGGATATTCAGTTTCAGATGAAGATATTAAATCAATCTATAGTCATATGAAATATGCTCTAAATCACTATTGATTAGAGAAATGCAAATTAAAAGAACTTCGAGGTACCACCCCACACCTATCAGATTGACTAATGTGACAGAAAAGGAAAATGACAAATGTTGGAGAAGATGTTGGAGAGGACACTAATTCACTGTTGGTGGAGTTGTGAACTAATCCAATCATTCTGGAGAGCAATTTGGAACTATATCCAAAGGACTATAAAACCACGCATACTCTTTGACCCAGCAATATCACTACTAGGTCTGTATCCCAAAGAGATTAAAAAACAAAAAGGGAAAAGGACCTATATATACAAAACATTTACAGCAGCTCTTTTTTATGGTGGCAAAGAATTAGAAATTGAGGGAATCCTCATCAGTTGGGAATAGCTGAACAAGTTGTGGTATATGATTGTGATGGAATTCTATCGTGCTGTAAGAAATGACAAGCAGGATGCGCTTAGAAAAACCTGGAAAGACTTACAAGGACTGGTGCAAAGTGAAATGAGACGAGCCAGGAGGCATTGTACATAGTAACAGCAATATTGCACAATGATCACTATGAATGACTTATTCTCAGCAATACAATGATCCAAGATAACTCTGAAGGACTTCTGATGAAAAAATGCTATCCATCTCCAGGGAAAGAATTGATAAATTCTGAATGCAGATCAAAACACACTTTTTTTTCTTTATTTATTTTTCTTGGGAATTTTTTGTTCTGTGTTTTCTTTTACAAAATGATTAATATGGAAATATGTTTTCCATGTCTGCACATATATAACCTATATCAAATTGCTTGCCTTCTCAATGAAGGGGGAGGTGAGGGAGGGAGAAAATTTGGAAATCTAAATTTAAAAAACTGAATGTTAAAATTTGTTTTTACATGCAATTGGGAAAATGAAATATTAAATATATTTTAAAATATGTAAGAAATGATGATCAAGATGATTTTAGAAAAACCTGGAAAGACTTAACATGAACTGATTCAAAGTGAAGTGAACAGAACCAAGGGAACATTGTACATAGTAAGAGCAATATTATACAATGATCAATTGCTAATGACTTAGCTATTCTCAGAAATGATGATCCAAGGCATTTCTGAAGAACTTAATACGAAAAATGCACTCCACCTCCAGAGGAAAAAGCTGATGGAGTCTGCATGTAGATCAAAGCATTATTACTTTTTACTTTATTTTTCTTGGGTTTTTTGGTCTGTGTTTTCTTTCGTGGAAATATGTTTTGCAAAACTTCAAATGTTTAACATATCAAATTGTTTGCCTTCTCAATGCGGGGAGAGGAGTGGAAGGGAGGGAAAGAATTTGGAACTCAATTTTTTAAATGTATGTTAAAATTATTTTTACATGTAATTGGAAAAAATAAAATATTTTAAAAAATAAATGCACAGAAGAGAATTGAAAGAAGTTCAGAAGGAAACATAGATCAATGGGACAGTTTGGAAACTGTTTAAAACAACATGTATGAAATGGAGATTCATTGTTTTCTATGAAATCCTCTTTTGTGTTCTGTTGTAAAACAATAACTAAAAGATAATACCTTGCTTGAAGTATATAGAAACAGTGTATTGGAATCTGAAACTCCCTCCCAAACAAACCCTTGACTCTGTGCATGGCCCAGCAGAGTCTGTGTGGTGACTATGGATTACTTTGGGTCATGTAAGGACTGAAAAAAGGGCCCCTGGGCATAGCCAGGTCTGACTCAGCATCTTTAGCCTGGCAGCACTTCTATCATTGTCTCTTTAGCTTGGTGAATTAGCAATTCATCGTCCAACAAGAGTTATTGGTTCCTTCTAGTAGGTTGAAGGACAAAAGTGAACTCACCTCCTTGGAGTCCTTGTTTGGGATCTATAGGATACTTTGCTCACTTTGATGTAGCCAGAGTTTTCAATTGATGGATTTTTTTTTGTTTTTATTTCTCTTTGATCCTAGGTGGTGAGACATCTGGAGACTGTGCTAGGTGCCTCAGTTCAGCATGTAAAACTTAGCCAAATGAAGTACTCTTACCAGATCTGGATCACCGTGATGTCGGCCAAGAGCCGTGATGGCACGGTATGGTGTGATGGGATTGTGGTATCATGATATGCTTTGAGGATTGTGGGTTTGCTGTGGTTAAAAATACACCCTGTTCATGCAGTGGGCGAGAGAAATGCTGGTTTTTAATCCTGCGGCTCATTTTTATAGTTATAAGAACTCTAGAGGAAGCCTGCTTCTTCCTTAATCATACTTTTTTCTTTCTACAATTCTGTTTTTCTGTTGTCTTGGCAAACTTTATACTAACATGAAAAGGCAGCAAATTTTCTAATATTCCGTGTTGTATGGTTTTTTGCTGTATCCCAGAGTCTTCGGATTGCAGGGCTGGCTGCAGGTTAGGAGGTAGCTGGGTAAAGGAAGCCATAGATATTACTTTTCTCCTATAGACGAAAAGGATGGCCTGGTCACTTCTCAGGAAAAAAAGGATGGTTGGCAGGGGGGGGCAGGGGGAGGTAGTTAATTTCTTCAATTGTATCTCTCTCCATAGACTTTTCATTATGAGTCCTGGGAAGAAGAGCTGAGGGGATTTCCCTGACCCATTTGCTTTGAAACACCATTCAAACAAGTGTTCAACTATGTGTCTTTTGTTTGACAAATTCCAGGAAGCTGTGACGTTCCAGGAGCTGCTAGGAGATCATGGAAAGCCTGTGTGGCCCCTCTGGGAACTAGTGAAGTGGGTCCTTGGGATGTCAACACACACCATCCCTTCTATTGGTATATCCAGCCATCTTCTCTCACAGGGAAAGGGCAGCATGCAAGAAGCCTGAGCAAATATTTAGTCCTGAAGTCCTTGAGAACTTCATTTCACACATGACAATTCCCTTTATGGATATATCTGTGAATTGTGGGCAGAAAGATTGCTCTCAATCTGGGGAGTATTGCCAGAATGTTACAACTTATGAACTAGTTCCATGAGGAAGTAGGTTGGTGGTAGGTTTTGCCCTGGAAGAAACAGAAAGTCTGTTTAGAAACAGAAAGTATATTTCTAATGGAAGCCCTTGTGATCTCATGAACCTGGAGCATTGCTTTGCTTATCCCCTCTAATACTGGGTAGTGGCAATTATTGGCCAGACTTTTGTTTAGCCGCAAGCTTGCTGTTCTTCTGGCCAGTGGAACTATTATCTACATTTTCTAGTTCTTGGAATAGGCTTATTAGGGCATCTGAGCTCTGTTGCTAATGCTAAACCACTTAAGATAGTGATCTGAAGAAAAATCACACACCCAAGTGTCACTTGGTCACCCATTATTGAAACCATGGCTTCATGGCCTCCTCTTCCTCCCTCACTTCCCCATATCCAGTTAACCAGTAAGTCTGGACAGTTCTTCCTTCCAAATATTGAACAAATACATTTCTTCCCCATCACCACTGGCACTATCCTAGTCTAGAGCCTCATTACTGGGAGGGCTTCAGTTTGGGGGGCAGGGGAGTAGCTAAGTTTCTTTTTGTTGTTTTCTTTAGTGACTATAATAAATTAGTCTGCAGTCAAGCCTTGGATGTTAGATATACTGTGTCCCAGAGGATTTGGGCATGAAAATGTAGCCCATAATTGGAGCAGGGAGCTGCTGCTCAGCTACTATAGGGCTCTTTAGCCACTATAAAGAGGCAGCAGTTTAACCAACCTTGTGCCCTGAGCTGATGTTCTATGAAAACTTTTGGTGGCAGAGCATCTTGACTGTCCTTCTCTGATGATGAGATGAATGACTTCTTAGGTTGTGCCATGGATGTAGCAAGAAAGGGTACTAAAAGCCAAGGAAAGGGAGAAAGCTCTCCTTCCTTAGGTGTCAAGTATCTTTGGAAGGCCTGCACAGTTCCTGTGGGGTAAAGTATGAGGAATAGAGACTATATGTGGAAATACTGTCCCAATCGGGGCTATTTAAATGTGAGTACTCTTTCTAACTTGATATTGATTTTTATTGTCACCCATAGGTCTGGGCCTGTTGGAGCCAGTTCTCAAACATGACTCTCAAACCTATGCCAAGTTTGAAGAATTAAGGCAAACCCTTTGGTCAGAGCTTGTAGGCATGCTGGGAAATGATGGAGTCTTCTTATATCCCTCCCATCCTCAAGTGGCTCCCAAGCACCACTTCCCTCTGACAAGGCCTTTCAACTTTGCTTACACAGGTGGGTTCCAGCTTTGAAAGAGATGAGGTTGTCCACAGCTCATCCTCAGAGCTGTCAGTCATGGGGCATTCATAGGTACATACTATGACTGTCTTACAAAGCCAAAGTCTGCCAGCTTACCTGTTGGGTGCCTCTATTCATAACCATTCCATTTGAATTCTAGTACAACTGTGGGGTCCTTGAAGGCCTTGGGCATGTGTAGCCTGGAGAATCAATTCAGTGGGGATGTTGTGCTAGTATTTGAAGGACTGCCAGGTGGTGGGAAGATTCGACCTGTTCCTATCAGAACAAGAGCTGTTACTCCAGAGGATAGAATCAGGAATGAGGGGTGGAAGCTGCAAAGAAATAGATTTAGACCAAATGTCAGGAAAAACTTCCTAACAACTAGAGGCATCCTAAGGTGGCAACTTTTAACTGCTTTAAAAGGTGGTGGGCTTCTCCTCATTGGAGGTCTTCAGGCAGAGGCTGGACAAGCACTCCATGGATGTGTTAACATAGGGATTTCTATTGTCTATGGGTTGGACTACGTGGCCGCTGAAGTCCTTTCCTACTTTCAGATTCTGTGATTTTACAAAACCACACATTCCTGCCTTCTTAATGGAGTAAATTCCCAGAAAACTATCAAGATTTCACTATTTTTTACCCTCCCCTGCACCAATTTGCTGGAGTGGCAACATTAAAGTCCTCTGCTCATCCTTGGTAGATATTACTATGTACTGATCGCAAGGTTCCCAATGGATTGAGACTCATTTGTTTCTGAGAGTACCCTCTCTCTCCACTCCCCTTACCAGCAAACCTTCCCTTGTCACAAAACCAGGTGGCACCCTGCCCCTGCATCCATGGTCCCCTATCTCATCTCCGTGCTTCTCTTATGCCAAGCATAGTTTCATTTCATTACTCCATTCACCTAGTTGTTGTCCTCATCGCACAGTAATCTTTTCAGCACCATTCATTTGTAGTTTTGGAAAAAGTCATGCAGCCACAGTGCCAAAATAAGATAATGTGCATACAGTTAATTATGACCCTTCTTTTTGTGTTGGCACCCCCCTGGACTTAGAGAAAGCAAGTGAGATGCTAGTTTTCTGTGAAGAAAGTGAAATGAATGAATCTTAGAAAACAAGTGTGATTTTCAGAATGTTATTCTTCTGTTCCCTTTAGGCATCTTCAATGCCCTGGGCTTGCCTGTGACCCAGTGCCCACTTGGCCTGAACAGCAAGGGACTTCCTCTGGGTATCCAGGTGGTAGCTGGCCCCTTCAATGATCACTTGACTCTGGCCGTGGCTCAGTACCTGGAGAAGAGTTTTGGTGGCTGGGTCTGTCCTGGAAAATCCTAGAATAACCTTCCCACAATTCAGATTTATCCAATTTGTGGGTAACAAAGAACTAAGAGAGATAACTAACATTCAATTCAAAAAAGATCTTGATAAGCTTTTGTAGATCAAATCTAACAGATGAATGAAATTTAATGATGGACAAAGTCCAACATCTGTATTCAAGAACAAGGCAATGGAGAAAACCTGACAAGACAACCATTTATGTGAAAAAGAGTTGGAGGCTTTATTGGATTGTAAACTCCACATGACCACAACAGCCCACAAAGTGCGAACAATCTTAGGTTGCATTGAGTCATGGGGCTTGGGGAGACATCACATTCCTTTTGGACTCTGTCCTGGTTAAGCTGTCTGAAGTGTTTTGTTACATTTTGGCACCGTATTTCAGGCAAGATGCAAATAAGCCTAAGTGTTGGGTGCAAGGAAGTAGAAGCTATGTCATACAAGAGCAATTGAAGCACCTGGGAATATTTAGCCTCTGAGTATAGCATCTATGATCCTGTCATTCTACGGCTGTTAGGAAGCAGGAGCTAGAAATCTAATCAGCAGTTGAAGCAGGGGGCTCTCAATGTTCCTTTCCTTGGAAAGTCACTTCCCCACCTCTTTTGGCCAGGCCATAGTTCTATTGGCTGGAAGAATCCTATTGCTTGTGCTACAGTGAATGCAATTAGAAGGGACTGGAGTTCACTTGAACTTCCCTTTCTTTGCATCTTTCACATTTGGCCAATAGATCTCAGTAAAAAAAATGGCTGTTCAAAGAAGAGAGGTAATTCATGAGGATTAGCAAGCGGAGCACCTTCTAAGGGAAACTCCTGGCACAGTACAAATGGCTAAATCTATTGAAAATAATTTTTAGAAACTGAACATTCATTTTCAAAACTAACTTTTAACATTCATATGCACATTCCTGTAAAGAACATGGCAGTCAATCATAAATCAGTGCTCTCCTCCTTCCCAGTGGGGATTTCTTCATTAGACACAAGACCCCATAGTTTTATAGATTTGAAAGCCAAAGTATGGTCTTTGAAAGATGGAGAGAAGGTAGGATAGAAAAGAATGGAAAGAAAATGGAGACTTAGAAATCCTTCAAGGTCAATGGACATAGAGGGATTTGCAGTGCAGGTCCAGTGTGGGGAAAGAGGAGGAAGATGATTAAGGACAGCTCTGGCCTGACAGGCATGAGACAGAGAGAGAGAGAGAGAGAGAGAGAGAGAGAGAGAGATGGGATGAGAGATGCAGCTAAGCAGTACCCCATAGAGATGGTTAGTCAGCTTAAGTACCTACTATGTGCCAAGCACTCTTCAGGAACCTTTTTCATAGTATTCTTCTCACTCTTCCTGGACACCTTGAAGGTAGTCTGACAAAAATTTTCCCATTACCTCTTTGGCATCCCTCTAACCTGATCCCTGGGATTTGGAGGCAAAACCTTATCTTGTGCATTCCAAGCTGTTATATATGTTTTATTGGATAGCAACCAACTTCATTTTGATGTGTTTCCTTTTTCTAAGAGATTGTTCTAGTTTGAATCAATAAGTTCTTTTCCTGTTAATAACAACATTTCTACTTCAATCTAAGAATGTGGTCTAGCAATACCTACTTGGTCTAACGATGCCTGCTTGCTCTAAATTTTATTATGCTGGTTTGAATCCTTATGGGGTAGGAGAGGTAATATGCTTCTCCCCTCCTTCCTCATTATTCCATACACCTCAATACTCAAAATCGCATAGAAGTTCTGTCTAGGGATATATGTGAATCCTGTTTTGATGTTGGTCCATGGCCTAAGATCTTGGTGACCAAGACCTTCAACAATGAGCTCCCCTTAATGCTGCAGAAAGATAATATGAAAGATTAAGAGAGCTTAGAAAAAGATGGCAGATTATTAGTGTCCCACAAAGACTGATTGAGTACTTCCCAACAAATGTTCATCCTGGTCATGTCCAGATGGTGAAGAAAAAACCACATAGTTGTTGTTTAGTTGTGTCTGATTCTTTGTGACCCCATGGACCATAGCACTAGTTATGGGTCTCTTTTTCCCTGAGTGGTGATTTGGGGTTGCCAAGTTCTGCTCTATCTAGAAAGCTGTTCTATGTCAAGATTCTTTTAGAATTGAATGAGTTGGATTTCTGAGCCCTGGGTGCTGGCTTGTTTGAGCCTTAGAAAGCTGATCATTGGATCCTTCTGGCAGTTGAGGCCCATGAGAAGCTCCCAGTCTAATAAAGTAGTCCTTTCCAGAGTTTCAGGGCTCCTTGGTTCAGCATGCATTTTAACCACAAATGCATAGAATTTATAGCTCAAAGAGGCCTCAGAGATCACCCATTCTTTTGTCTGCGAATGTGGAAACTAAGGTAACACTAGACAAGTGACCTGTGTCTCAGTTTTCTCATCAATAAGATGAGGGGATTGGATGACATGACCTCTTCTGTTCTTTCTAGCTTAAAAACCCATGTCCCGGAAAGCAAGGCCAATCTAGAAATTAGAGTTTTTTGTCATACCTGTCCTCGTACCTTCTCCCCCCAGGGCTACCTCACACCCCCTCTGAAGAGGGCTAAAGCCAATGCATTTGCTGCTTTTCCCTTTTTCAAAAAAAGGATTTACTTCCTATTATCATGAACTTGACAAATGACAACAAAATAAACATATACAAGGAACAGAAAAAGAAGATTGCATGTGGAGTTGTAAAGCTCCAGCTTAGGAGGTTTTTTGTGTTTATAATTTTAATTCATACCCCCCAAATTGTCTTGAGCACCAATTTCCATGTACTTCCTGGGTCTAGAGTGTCTTCTCACGTTGTTCCTATGTTTAACAGCCAACCTTTTCCTCAGTTTTCTCAGGTTTGCCTTACTGCTGTTGCTCATACCCTAGTTAAATGCTTCAATCTTTTCTCCATGTAGCTCTTCTTGCTGCTTGCCTGATCTTATCTGCAGTAGGGCCATGTTCAGTGCAGACATTAAATTGCAACTTTCTCTTAGCTAAAATATGAATTTCTAACTCTAAGTCCTAATTGATGGATTTAGAAAACAAACAACACAAGTAAAACCTACATTGCTGCTCTTGAAGCACATAGTACATCTAACAAATAAAGCTTAGGCAATTCTGTTTCTTCTTCCTCTTCATTGTTTGGATGCAAACGCCACACAACCCAGTCTTCACTTGTTCTGAATCACTTGACTTTTACTTAAAAACTGTAACCCATTGGGGCAGGGTCTTAGCAGATTTAAGGGGTAATGTCTTAACTAGCCTTTTTGGTACCTAGGGCAATCTGGAGAAGGGGAGAAGATGGTGTGTCCGAGGACAGTATTCTTGACTTCCTCTAAATTTTCCAACCTGGAGCAAAGCTATGGCCACCCCAGTGTAGTTAAGGATCTGTCCAAGGTCCTAGGGGCTCTCTCTGGCCAAATGCTCTCAGAAGCCAAATTCAATTCTGCTATACTGAATCGCCATTTCTTGGCCCTTGGGACCTGTGTACTGCAGCTAAATTGGCAGCCTGTGGGCTAGTTCAAATACAAAAAAACTAAACAAGCCTTACTATGAAAGAAGATATTAGATTATGGAATTCTAGCGCCAAATCAGCAGCAACAAGCATTTAGTAAGTACATACTATGTACCAGGCTCTGTGCTGAGCCTTGGGGGAAAAGAGAAAGTGAAAAGGCAGTCCCTGCCCTCAAGGAGCTTACATTCTAATGAGGAGACAACAAGCAAAAGCTAAGTTCCTACAAGAGATGAATATATAAATACACATACACATATATGAAAAGATGAGATTACCACACACACACAATGAGAAGTAATCTCATCTATTCACAGTACAGTGGGGAAAAGTTATATAAATAGTGATACACTATTAGGAAAAACTTCATTTCACCTCCATAAGAAAGCTTTTATCTACCAGGTAAAAGTCTCGTAGGAGGAGGCCACTCAAATATTGGGGAATTAAAGAGGAAAGGGATCCATATGTCCCTCAAAATTCATGCCCCAAATTCTCTACTATGGTGGTGTTATGAATTTTCTCTTCCTTGGGTCTACTTCTGGGTTGCTCCTTCTGAATAAATTTGAAAACTAGGGATCAGCAACAATAATGCTGATCTCCATTGCTATCTGATACATGTAAGTCTAAAAGGAAAAAGAAATCACATCTCTTGGTTTCAGATTTGTGAATGTCTGTTCAAATTGTCCCACCGTCCTGGTCTGTGATTCTTCTGATCTCTCAGATCAGGTAAGACCCCAAGGAACCTTGAGGATGTTGTGGCCTGTGCTTAAACATACTTCATTGGTTCCATGATGCGACCAATGTGGACTAGATTATTTTAATGTTTCAGTGTTTCCGGGGTCTGTGATTGTGGCTCTTCATTACCTTAATGGACAGTGTCATGAATGGTCATAAAAAACAAGTTATTACTATGTGGTTAACCTATGATGACAGGCCTTTCCAAATTTAGCTAGAGTGACACTTGGATGACAAGCATACAGTCACTGTGTGCTGCATCATGAAAAGAAAAAACAGAATAGAAAAATAAAAGTCTTCTTAATCTCAGATCAGCAAAGTCCCCCAAAAGCTGACAAATGCCATTAAATATATGACTGGAGAGGAAGTGTTTAGGACAAAGTAAAGGCACATAATTCTGATTCTTGAAGATTTATTAACTTTCAAAAGCCAGCTAATTAAGAAGCCTCCACTCAGGAGGTGACTTTGCCTCCTGATTTGCTGAGGTCAAGGTCATCTGAGATAAGCACTTCCTCATTACCCCCCCCCCATTCCTTCATCCTTCCCATATTGTTGTCGATTGGGGTATATGAGTGTTCAGGAAAGACTAGTACCTCTGGCATGAGGGCTACTTTCCATATTTGGTGTCCACCTGCCACCTAACTCACTTGTGACTCCAAGAAGCTGTAGCATACACAGTGGCCATACCCTGGTAAACCATTTCAGCAGATGGGCTAAACCAGGTTGAGGATAACTGATGGGCCTCAGACCCATTGGTGAGTTAGGGAGCTGTCTACCCCAAGAATATGAAGACTTCCCCAGTGGAATAGGTGGATGTGAATGGTTTGTTCCAATAGATCATGGAGGCAATGGAAACAGGCATTATGTAATGCTTAGAGCTTGGTGAGACATTGAAGATGCCAAGGTCATCCATTGTATCCTGAGCCATCACCAGTCATTTTGACTTTTGTTTTTCCAGTGGACTTCAATGACTCTGGAAGAGAGAGTGAGGCTGAAGACTTCGTGTAACTCTGCCTTACTTAAATCGAAGTTAAGCATGAGTCAAAAGACATCACCCATACCATTTTACCATTTTTACTTGCCTCAAAGTCCTGTGGTGATGAAACAGCAGGTGCAGAAACACTGGGAGCTGTAGTCACAACCCTGCACATAGCCGGCCTAGGCCATAAGGTCATCTTCTCACTGGACTAAAACAGCAGTGGTATTTGGCAGTCCCCCTGGGTGTCTGAGGAGCCTTTTTGAAGTACTATAGTGCTCACTTCCTGGCATGAGAAAGGGGCTAGAAAAAGTGCCCTAAAAGTTGTCTGCTTCACCCAACATTGATGTGCTTACTGTGGCGGGTGGGTATCCCATCCTACAGTTGAAATGCACACACAAAAATGAAGACCTGGAGACCCTCAATGTCAATGTGTGGAAAAAGACAAGCTCATAATTCTGGGTGACTTTAATGCCAGAGTAGGCACAGACTATCAGACACAGCAGGAGTCCTTGGAGGAATGGAGTCAGAAACATCAACAGCAATGGGCATTTTCTATTGAAGACTTGTGCATCTCATGACCTTTTTAATCACCAACACTGTCTTCCATTTATCAAAACAAAATAAAATTTCATGGATTCACCCTCACAGCAAATTAAATTTTGATCCGATCAGTCACAGTTGGACACACTGTACCTTGACTCTGACATAGAGGTGTAATTTTGGTCCTCTTCAAACATGAAGGACAACAACCATTGTTGCTGAAGTCTAGTTTTCAAATTTATTCAGAAGGAGCAATCAGAATTAGACCCAGGAAGAGAAAATCCATAACCCTGCCATAGCAGAGAATTTTGGGGATGCATTTTTGGAGACATCGGTTCCCTTTGCTCTTTAATTTCCCAATATTTGGGTGGTCTCCCCACATCAGTCTTTTACCTGGTGGATCAAGGTTTCTTATGGAGATGAAACAAAGTTAGAGAACATGATGTTCATTTGTCTTTCTGAAGTTAACCTCTTTACTTTTGCCTTCTGCCCCAAACACAACTATTTTCTCTATAGCTGTGCACTCTCACTGAGACCTGGCTACCTCCTGATGACCCTGCATCCCTAGCTACCCTTTCCAGGATTTGTTGCATTTTAATTCATTCCCCACAGTTCATAGGCCCATGATGGGGCTCCTCACAGCCACTTCCAGATTCTCTCTACCACCATCACTCAATAACATCTTTGTTGAGATTCATTCAATCTAAATTTATCACCCATTCAAGATACTGGTAACTGCTATCTAGTGAGCCCCAGGATGCTCTCCTTCCTTCCTCAAAGAGTTCATTGCCTAGATTACTGTCTTTATCTCCCCTCCCTCCTGCCCTCTTGCTTGGGGACTTTGATATGCATACTGATACTCCTTTAAATACCCAAAGTTCCTATTTCCTCAATTTGTTTACTTCCCATGTCCCACCCTTTCACTCCCCTTCAGCTACACACAGAGATGGTCATACCATTGATTATACCATCACCCATAAGTGTTCCACTTCTCTGTTCATAAATCATGAATTTCCTTTTATCTGACCATAATCTTTTGTCATTCAGTCTCCCTTTGCCTCATAATCCCTAACCTTGTTCTTTGTCCTTACTGTGACCTCCAATCCCTCCACCCCTCAGTTCTTTCCCAGACCATCCCTCCTGAATGAACTATACTCTTATCCCTTCTCTCAACTGCTTGGTGAATCCATTCAGCTCTACACTTTAATCTCTTGCCAGCTTATCCTAACATCCATCAGTCATGCCTTCCCAAACCACAACCTTGAATTTCTTCCATCATCTGACACCTTCCCAACTGTTCACATACTGAATGGAGCTGCAGAAATACTGAGCTTACTGGATACACTAAAAATTAATGTTATATAATCTTGAGGCAACTAGGTGGCACAAAGGAGAGTGCTGGACCTACAGTCAGGAAGTCCTGAGTTCAAATCCTTTCTAGCTGCATGACCCTGAGCAAGTCACTTTAACCTCTACCTGCCTCAGTTTCCTCAGCCATGAAATGGGGATCATAACAGCACCTACCTCCCAGGGTTATTGTGAGACTCAAATGAGATCATAATTATAAAGGGTTTAGCACAGCACCTGGCACACATTATATCTCTTCTTATTTCTCTTCCCTTCTCCTCTCAATTAGATTCTTACTGCAGCAAGAAATCCTTCCCTAAGTGACTCATTACCCTCCTCACAACAGGACCTTTTCCAAATCCTTTCATTCCTCCTCAAACCTTCCACAACTCGCCCTCTCAGCTCAGACTCTTGCCTCAGATTTCACTGAAAGAGTAGAGGCCATTTGCCAAGAGGGCCCATTTTTATTTAACACCTACTAAGTATCAGGAGTTGTGCTAAGTGCTGGGGACAAAAAGGAAACACAGCCTAATGGAGGAAACAACATGAAATTACGTACAAGTAGGCTATGTATATATTGGAAATAATCAATAGAGGGTGGACACTTGCATTGAAGGGGATGGGGAAAGGCTTCCTATAGACAGTGGAGATTTTTCTGGGATTTGAGGGAAGCTAAGGAAGCCAGGGGATAGGGGTGAGGAGGAAGAGAGTTCCCAGGCATGGGGGACAACCAGGGAAAATGCCCCCAGGGTTGGGAGATGGAGTGTTGTATGAGAGGGATATCCAGGAAGCCAGTGTCACTGAACTGCAGAGTACATGCAGGTAGAGTAGGGTGTTAGAAGACCTGGAAGGAGAGGCAGAGTATGAAAGACTTTGACCACTAAACAGATGATTTCACTTTTGATTCTAAATGTGATAAGAGATCTGCTAGAGTTTATTGAGTAGGGGGGTAATATAATTAGATCTGCTCTTTAGGGAGATTATTTTGAATGGAGGATGGACTGGAGTGGAGACAGACTTGAGGCAGGCAGACTCCCAGCAGCTATTGTGAAAGTCCAGCTATTAGGTGATGAGGGCTTGCACCAGGGGGGTGGCAGTGTCAGAGGAAAGAAGGGGGCATATTCAGGAGACGTTATGAAGGTAAAAATAGACAAGATTGACAACAGCTTGGATGTGGCAGGGAGAGGGTTCAAGGATTTCAGTTTGGGGCACATTGAGTTTAAGATATCTTTTTCTTTATTTCCATCTCACATGAAGAGAGGCCAAGGCAAGTTTGCCAAGGCAAACCCCTTTACATGCATCTTTGATCCCATCCAATCTTCTCCATCAGATTGCCTCCCTCATTCTCTCTCTAATCTATCCACTGCCACCTTCTCTGCTGCCTAAAAACATGACCATATGTCTCCCATCCTTAAAACACCCTTCCTTGATCTGACCATCCCTGGTAGCTATTATCCTTTAACCTCCTTTTCCTGGTTAAATCCATCGAGAAATCACCATCTATATTCGAAGCATTCCCTTTCTTTCACTCAATTCCAAACCCTCTTCAAAATGGCTTCTGACCTCACCATTCCACTGAAACTATTGCCTCCAAAGTTTCCAGTAATCTCTTAGTTGCCAAATCCAATGGCTTTTTCTCAATCCTCATTCTCCTTGAGCTCTCTTCAACTTTGGACACTGAGGATCATTCTTTTTTCCTGCCATGCTACTTCTCAGTCTCCTTTGCTAGATCCTCACCCACACCATGTGTTCTAACTGTAGGTATCTCCCAGGGTTCAGTTTTGGGACCTCTTCTCTTCTCCCTCTAGACTACTTCACTTGGTGATCTCATCAGCTCCTGTGGATTTAATGGCCATCTTATATGCTGAAGCTTCTCAATTTTTTTTTATCTAATTCAACTCTCTCTGCTGACCTCCAGTCTCACATTCCTAAATGCCTATCAGACATCTGGAATGTCCCTTAAACTTAATACGGAATATCTTAAACTTAATATGTCCATAATAGAATTCATTATAATTTCCCCTAAACTCTCTCCCTTCTAAACCCTATTACTGGTGAGGGCACCAGCACTCAGTCACTCATATTCACAAACTCAGTGTCATCTTTGATTACTCACCCTCACCCAACATAACCAATCTATTGCCAAAACTTGTCATTCACAACTTCACAACATTTCTGTTATTTATCCCTTTCTCTCCATTCACACAGTTACCAATATGGTACAGGCGATTATCCTCTCACATCAGGACTATTGCAACAGCCTCCTGGTTGGTCTCCTCGTCTCTGGTCTTGCTCCATTCCAATCCATTCCCCACCTTAGCCACCAAAGTGGTTTTCCTAAAGTCTGACCACGTCATTCCCTACTCAGTAAACTCTGAGTAAAATCCACAGGAGCTGATGAGATCACCAAGTGAAGTAGTCTAGAGGGAGAAGAGAAGAGGTCCCAAAACTGAACCCTGGGGGATACCTACAGTTAGAACACATGGTGTGGGTGAGGATCTAGCAAAGGAGACTGAGAAGTAGCATGGCAGGAAAAAAGAATGATCCCCAGTGTCCAAAGTTGAAGAGAGCTCCCTATTATTTCTAGGATCATATATAAAATGATCTTGGCATTTAAAGCCCTTCACAACCTCACCTCTTCCTTCCTTTCCAATCTTGGACTCCCACCACACACTTGACTTCCCTCCACAAACTCTACAGTTCCAGCTACACTGGCCTTCTGGCTATTTCTCAAACATAACTCACAATTTCCTGACTCCATGCCTTTTCATTGGCTGTCCTCAAGTTAGGAGGAAGAGAGGAAGGTTTGGGGAAAGATATGAGCTAAGTTTTGGATATTTTGAGTTTAAGATGTTTATGAGACATCTTGTTTTTGATGCCAAATAGGCAGTTGGAGCATCTGGGCAGCTAGGTGGTGCTGCAGTGGAGGGCCTTCAGTCAGGAAGACTCATCTTCCTGAGTTTAAATCTGGCCTAAGATGTTTACTAGTTGTGTGACCGTGGGCAAGTCATTTAACCCTGTTTTCCTCAGTTTCCTCATCTGTAAAATGAGCTGGAGAAGGAAATGGAAAACTACTCCAGTATCTGCCAAGAAAATCCCAAATGACATGACTGAAAAATGACTTAACAACAACAGGCAGTTGGACATGCAAAACTGGAGGCCAGAAGAAAGGTTAGAAATGCATAAGTAAGTCTTAGTAGGAGTTAATGAGGTCACCAAGTGAAATAATTTTGAGGGAGAAAAGTAGAAAGCCCAGGACAGAGGCCTGAGGATCACTCATTCAAGCTGCAGCCACAATTTGAGTGAAGAAATAGTGACAACAAACCTTCAAATAAATTGCTTCTAATGTTACTTCAGAATTCAAAGGCATCACAAATGAGAATTAGTCTAGGAACAGAAGATCCATGAAAACATGGAAAGCCAGATCAGGTTTGCCCTCCCCTTATCTCTGACAATCACTATAAGGCCAAAATTTTTTAGATTTTTCAGATTTCCTCTCCCTTACTCCTCTAATATGGTCCTGTATCGCCAATGCAATATTCACAACACCAACGGTGACTATGCATATGCTGGTGTAGTTCTGAATTGAAAAATATAACAGACTCTCTATGTGGAAGACAGAATCAAAACATTTATTCAAACACCAGAAAGCTGAATCCATCAAAGCAACAAAGAAATCCATACACAAGAACAATGCAGGGGGCACCACCATCCCAAAGCCTTCCCCCTGCTCAGGCCTTCCCACAAACAAACACTCACAGCTAGCTGTCTGTTTGCCTGCTTCCTCTGCTCTAACTGCTCTGACCAACTTCCTCCATTCTGCTCCACCCTTCCTGCTCTACCCTTTCAGCAAGCTTCCCCCACCACAGGCTTCATGTGACCTAGGCTTCCATGTGACTTAAGCAGGTCACATGGGCTTATTAATGGATGGGAAAGATCTTCTCATTAAACAAAAATACATTAACAATACACCTCCTGGGGCAAAGGTTTCTAAGCCAGCCCTATCTTTCCCAGGCAGTGAATGCCCTATGCTCCACTTTCTCTTCCCTTTTCCCCACTGAATCTATCTCATTCTCTCAAGGAGAAACTCTTAGTCATTTGTCATGTCTGAACAGCTCTGAGAATCAAATTCACACTGAGCTTAATAGCTAAGGCTTATGGTATTACCTCTCCTAGAGAGTATTTACATTTTTAAAAAAATCAGTTCAGGACTTCTGTCCAAAATGGTAGTGTTCAGTGTTCTATCCATGCCAACATCCCATGAGAAACACCTAAGGAATGATGAACAAAATATTTAACAAAACCACCAGTGAGCTCTTAAATCCAGTCATGGGGATTGGCTCAAAATCAATCTGAGCTTTTAGTCCCAGCTGACCATAAGACATAGTAAAGCTACCATGATCTCCTGGCTGGGGGTCATGCTAGAAGACAGCTGAAGCTCCTGACTATGGAAGTGAGCAGAGCTTTATCCCAGTTCTCAGTGCCAGAACAGGGCCGCAGAAAGGGACAGAGGCTTGGCCCCATGTAGCTTCCCAGGCATGGACAGATGATGGAACTAGTACACATCCACCTCATCCCAAGCCATAGCTGAGCAAAAGCATCCAGACTTCTGCAGAGGCAGGAATTTAGCACCCTCACAGCATTGTCCCACTCCAAGTTTATAGTGACGACTACAGGAACGGGCCCTAAACACTCCATCCAAGATTGTGACAGAGGGTAGACCCTAGTCCTGGTAAAATGTTTCAATCAAAGAATTAAGGGTAAAGACATGAATAAACAGAAGAAATACTATGGGTTAAGAGAATTTTAGGATAAAATTACAGGAGAAAAAAATTAACCTTCAAAAATTACAAATAGAATTTACTGTGTGAATTTTCTTTAGGTCATCAACTAGCTAGCCACTGCCAATAAGCCAGTATGAATCAGAGACAGATTTTATGCAGTTTATTCACTCAAAGTGTGGCATACCCTACCAGCAGCAGTTGGTAGAAATATGAACCAATCACAATTTGGCTATTAGTATTTGTATGTTATGTGAGGGAAAGAAAAGAAGATGGCCACTCATTACAGTAGAGCTGGTTATTTTTTTTAAGTATGAGATATTGAGAAGGGATATGTCCTTATTAGTATATCTAGTTGCATTAAATCTAAAGGAAATATACCTCACCTGTCAGACTAGGGAAAGAAGGGGAATACTCAGGCTATTGAAGTCTTCCTTTTTTAAGGCAATTAAGTCTTTTTGTACCAACTGAGGGAACAAAGAAGACACTAAAGGGAACCAGCTGGCACATCTGGTTCTGCAGTTCAGGCAGGGGTCATACACAGCAAAATGGTGAATACAGAACAAAATGGAGTCAGGCAAGACTCACCAAGACCTCCCCCAATGAAACAACTTGTTCCAATGGCCATGAAGGTGGCTAAAAAGGGGGCTATGGAATGTTTAGAGCTTGGTCAGACATCAAAGATGCCAAGGTCATCCATTGCCAGTCGTCTGGACCTTTGTCTTGCCATTGGACTTCAGTGACTTCTGAAAGAGGGAGTGAGGCTGATGACTTTATGCAAGTTTGCCTCACTTAAATCCAATTCACCCACAAGTGAAGACATCACCCTGTGATGTCATTGGTCCTCTTTAAAAACAAAGGACAAACAACAACATTCTTACAGCAACTTCTGTCATGGAACTGTTAGGATTTCATGACCTAGTCAAGATTGAATACCCAGAGGACCTGGCAAGTCCCCAAACAACTTCATAGATAATGAAAACTTACAAGGTCTTTTGGACTTTACCCAAACACTAAGTAATTATCATTAATATTCACATTAAAGCAAAATAAACCAATTAAGTACTTAAGAATTTTTTTGAACATAAGGACAAAAGTCACTAGTAAGTGATAGCCCAAATTCATAATTTCACATCATTCAGATCAAAAGAGGAGCTAATCTAATGATACAAATGCAGTACACTCTAGGAATCATTTCTCAAATGAATAGTTTTTCTTATATAATGGTTTCTCCAAATCACAATGCAAAAAGAGCATAATATTAACTTAAACAGCATTATAATCTTAGAACAAGAAACTTATTACCAATCTAATAGTCCAATTAAATATGTTTCTGAAGAATTTTACATAGAAAAATCATCTTAGTCATCAATCAATTTTGGCATTCCATACTAAGTAGCACTGAGAGACCAGAATGGAGTAATTAGGATTGAGTTGTCTCTTATAGTTACAAAGGCAGCACTCACAGTTATGGTTCAGAGCACAGATCAACTATGCCATGAATGATAATTTTCCCTAATTAATTGATCAAAACCCAATATAAAGCCAAATCTTGAACTGCTCAATTTTAAATTTTGTGGCATAATTCCAGCTACTTTTCTACATCAAGAACATCAAAATAGGTGAAATCATGAGAAATCTCAAAACTAATTTTAGCCACCTGAGGAGGAAACAAACACTTCTCTAAATAAATTTCACAATTTGATAGGCCTGGATATCTTCCTCTTCTCTTATCCAAGTGAGATATGATGACTTACAATTTTTAGCAATACTTGGCTAAATGCTCAGCTTTTCTTTTGATCTATGCTGGACATTTTGATAGCTGGCAAACATGAGGACCTTGTGTTATTCCAGCTTGGGTAAAAATTGATCACCAGTTCTATATTCCAGCTCTTCAGGAAACCCAAACCTATTTGTAATTGCCTTTTTATTGAGTTTCACATGCACATGGGCTTCAATTCTCATTTCACTTTCTTTCTCTTTCTTCCTATAGACTTTTATTAAAGCCCTGCAGACTTCAAAAGTAAATCTCTCTTTCTACACTCTGATTTGATCCTTCACTCCTTTCTCAATATCTCACATTTTTATTTCCCAATCACATCCCAGTCCAGCTATAGAACTAGTTTTCTTTATTCCACTAAATCTCTCCTTTGCAAATTAGCACAAACTTCAAAACCAATTAATGCCAAAACCTTTACTTTTCTCCATCTTAAAATGTCAAGGTTTACAGATAGTTTCTCATTTTGCCAGGTAAAACTTTGATAATGGAGAGGAAACAGAACAACATAGGTCCTTGGCTAAAGGCACATAGAAATGCTTCAGTTTCCCAGTGACACAGGATTAGGTTCAAACAGCACAATAAAGTTTTTCTCACAATTCACAAAATTGCATAATTACATTAAGCCAGGTGCAGATTAAACCGCTTAGATGTCCCACAATAGACTAGTTTTGAGAAGGGAGATTTACATGTCACCAAGATAACCAAGAAAACTTAAACATGAAACATACAAATCAATGCAATCATTATTACCAATGTTAACTAGTATCAAGTCTCCTTGTATCCCAGTAATCCATTTTTAATGTCCATTTAAGCATCCCAGATGTCTCATAGATATACAATAAAGTTTTTCTCACAATTCACAAAATTGCATAATTACATTAAGCCAGGTACAGATTAAACTACTTAGATGTCTCACAATAGATTAGTTTTGAGAAGGGAGATTTACATGTCATCAAGATAACCAAGAAAACTTAAACATGAAACATACAAATCAATGCAATCATTATTACCAATGTTAACTAGTATCAAGTCTCCTTGTAGCCCAGTAATCCATTCTTAATGTCCATTTAAGCATCCCAGATGTCTCTAGATATCTTTTCTTGGATAATAGGTTTTATTCTTAGGACAGTTCAAAAGGGAGTTCTGTTTCAGATTCAGGTTCAGATCTAGAAGTTCCCAGATAATTCTGACAATATAAATTAGTACAATCACTTAAATTTGGTTCTCCATTTTTGAAACTCAGAGAATTTCAGTTTATATATCATTTGCTCTTTCTGTCCTTATCTAAACCCTGTACCTGCTATAAGAATCCTTTAAAATGTGAAGGTCCAACCACAAAATGAGCTCATCTGCCTTTTAAAATTATCAGACAGATACTTTAATAAAGGAGAAATAATTTCACTTTTACCACTATCTTCTACAATTTTTATGTAAAAATCCAAATTTGAGATCTCATTACCAAAAACATGCTTAAATCTTGGATTTCCATGATAGATAAATTTTGGAAGCCAATCATATACATCTTAGAGGAATCAGTCTGATCCTGTTGCATTTCTCAAAATTTGCTATCCTTTTTAGTTAGACATCTATCACATTACATGTTTGTCTTATTGTTTTGTCTAATCATTTCCTCTTTTAGAGGATGTTATCTCTATATTATATTTATTTGGCCATAAATAAAGGTTAAAATTGTAAGCTATTCATTCTTTCATCCTATTATAGTGACTTTAGAGATGTTCCAATTTCCATCTATTATTTAATAGATTCAGTATTGTACTTACAGAACTTCTTGATTATAGAAATTTGCTATAAAAGGAAAAAGAGGGACAATGTCACATATCATAACAGAAGGAAAGAATTTCCTTAGCTCTGTTTGATTCCAGGCGTGAGTCATATCTGTTAGCCAATCATGTAGTCACTAGATGTTAATAGCAGGGCTCAGGATTAATGAGGTGGGGAATTTTCCTTTTCAGAAAGGAAATAGCACAATTGAGAAGTAGAGTCAAGAAGATCCTACCTAGGCCATTTCCGAGGTTGTCCTCGGAATTTTTCCCAGGCACAGACATCAACCTTTAGCAGTTCTCAGCCTGCAGCACATGCCGTTCTACCATTGGCTTCATGACAACTCAGACAACTATCTCTGTGATCAAAGCTCAAACCAACAGTAAATTGCAGTCACATAAAGTCTTGAATAGCAAGTTCCAATAATTAGGACTTCAGTTGAGTTTGCCTGTCAAGGATCATATATCCTAGATAATAAGAATTTAATCTCACACTGGTAACAGTAAGATTGATCATGAAAAAAATCTACTGCTCTCAGAATCCCTTTGAACAATGGGAACATCTTAAGATGAATCTTAGGCAGTTTGCATAAATTTCTGCACATGTTCTAATTCTAGATTTAAAATAGTATTAGATTTCCCATTAAGATAACACAAAAGAGCTCATAAGTTACTACTCTTCACTAACATAACTATCTGTACCGGAATTCCATTCCTTAAAAAAAAAACAAGAGGTTCCTAACTTTAACCTCACAGGTTGATAGATTTATGTCCTTGTTTCACAAGCTTGTTTATTCTACTCTAATTATACTCTGGAAGAATGAGACACTTCAGGAATTAAATCTTATAGACATGATAAGTTCAAACGCTAATTTAACTCTTGCTTAGATCATGGAATAAGTAGAAATTCAGATCAAAACAGCAAGATTTCTTCAGCTTTACAACTCATTACCTTGATTTAGCAATAAATTATCTCACAAATGAAAATTTAGTAGGCCTAAAAATCACACAAAATATTTTTCCCTCAAAACATTACTTCCAAAAGTATTTTTTTCTACTTTAAAACAGTTTAAAATTTATCCTGATATTAAGAGGAATAATCACTAAACTTTAATGAAGATTAGTTGGAAAGTTTTAAAATGATAGGTATGTCTCTCTCTTCCTCCTTAAAGCAAAAATAAACCTTTAAAATTGTAATTCATTGAAACTAAGTTGGTGTAAAATGTCCTTAAGTAATATAAATTCCCAAAGTATTAGAAGAAACTAAATCCCTAGTTATTACAGAATTCCTAGATGTCACAAAGTTCCTTAATCAAAAAGGTGTTTGTAATGGAGAGGAGATTGTTTTTATAAGTCAAGAAGAATATACCCAATTAAATTAGCTTTATCACAATAATAAAGTTCACCAGACCTGTAAAAATTTACTCAGTATCTTTTCTTTCCTCTGTCCTTAAATATATAACTAGAAATTAGGAAAATTATTACATTCTGGAATTCACATAGTGAGTGTGGTAGTCCATAAACCTCCAAATTAACCTACATAAATATATCCTTAGATGGAATAGGCTTGAAAATCATGCCCCTATATTTTTTTTCAAGAATTCTTATTTGCTTATTAGGAATTCTACAAAACAGAAACTTTTGCACAGAGTTTATAAGAACTTCAGGCAAAATTGCCTCTTAAATCTGGACAAAATGATTTTGGGGGGCAGGGCCAAGATGGTGGCTGGAAAAAGAGGCTTGCTTAAGTTCTCCCCCAAATCCCTCCAAGCACCTGTAAAAAATGTCTCTGGGAGACAGGACAGAACCAAGATGGCAGCTGGAAAGCAGGGACTTGTGTGAGCTCCGCCCCAGGTCCTTCCAAACACCTATAAAAAATGGCTCTGAACAAATTCTAGAACTGCAGAACCCACGAAATAGCAGAGGGTAGCAGGGCTCCAGCCCAGGACAGTCTGGATGGTCACTGGATAAGGTCTATCATATGGAACTGGGAGCAGAGGGACCAGCGTAAGACGCGCCTGGACCAACCAGACTGGGAGTCAGGAGGAACAGGCCCTAGTGTCCTGAATCAGTGAGCTGTGGCAATTACCAGACTTCTCAACCCTCAAACACCAAAGACAACAGAGAAGGTTAGTGGGAAAAACTGTGGGGGACAGAGTGAAAGGAATTCGCAGTTCAGCCACTGCCCTGGGGGCAGCGGAGGAGGTGCAGCTACAGAACTACAGCTGCAGTTGCTTCCAGCCTCAGGCCCACCTGGTGGGAGGAATTAAGTGGCGGATCAGAGCAGAAGTGCAGAGCCTGCTTAGATCTGAGTCGCAGTCCGGGTTGGCGGTTCTTGGGAGAGGAATAGTACTGGTGTGGCAGAGCTTGCTGTGCAGAAATAGCTCTGAAAACAACAGCACAGACCCTCAAGCTTGGGACAAAGTACTCTATACTCCACAAGCAGTCATACCCCGACAAAAACTCAAGGGTCAAGTAAGTTGGCTGGGAACATGGCCAGGCAGCGAAAATGCACTCAGATTCAGACTCAGATTTTGGAATCTTTCTTTGGTGACAAAGAAGACCAAAACATACAGCCAGAAGAAGTCAACAAAGTCAAAGAGCTTCCATCAAAAGCCTTCAAGAAAAACATGAACTGGTCTCAGGCCATGGAAGAGCTCAGAAAGGATTTGGAAAAGCAAGTTAGAGAAGTAGAGAAAAAGTTGGGAAGAGAAATGAGAGTGATGTGAGAAAATCAGGAAAAACAAGTCAATGACTTGCTAAAGGAGACCCCAAAATAGTGAAGAAAATAACACCTTAAAAATGACTAACTCAAATGGCAAAAGAGCTCCAAAAAGCCAATGAGGAGAAGAATGCCTTGAAAGGCAGAATTAGCCAAATTGAAAAGGAGGTCCAAAAGACTGCTGAAGAAAACACCACCTTAAAAATTAGATTGGAGCAAGCGGAAGCTAGTGACTTTATGAGAAATCAAGATATTATAAAATAGCACCAAAGGAATGAAAAAATTGAAGACAATGTGAAATATCTCATTGGAAAAATCACTGACCTGGAAAAGAGATCCAGGAGAGATAATTTAAAAATTAATGGACTACCTGAAAGCCATGATCAAAAAAAGAGACTAGATATCATCTTTCAAGAAATTATCAAGGAGAACTGCCCTGATATTCTAGAGCCAGAGGGTAAAATAGAAATTGAAAGAATCCAACAATCACCTCCTGAAAAAGATCCCAAAAAGAAAACTTCTAGGAATGTTGTCACCAAATTCCAGAGCTCCCAGATCAAGGAGAAAATATTGCAAGCAGCCAGAAAGAAACAATTTGAGTATTGTGGAAACATAATCAGAATAATACAAGATCTACCAGCTTCTACATTAAGGAATCGAAGGGCTTGGAATATGATATTCCGGAGGTCAGTGGAGCTGGGATTAAAACCAAGAATCACCTATCCACCAAAACTGAGTATCATGCTCCAAGGCAAAATATAGACTTCCAATAAAATAGAGGACTTTCAAGCTTTCTCAGTGAAAAGACCAGAGATGAATAGAAAATTTGACTTTCAAACACAAGAATCAAGAGAAGCATAAAAAGGTAAGTAAGAAAGAGAAATCATAAGGGACTTACTAAAGTTGAACTGTTTTGTTTACTTTCCTACATGGAAAGATGATGTGTATAATTCATGAGACCTCAGTATTAGGGTAGCTGAAGGGAACACACACACACACACACACACACACACACACACACACACACACACATATACACAGAGGGCACAGGGTGAGTTGAATATGAAGGGATGATATCTAAAAAATAAAATCAAATTAAAGGATGAGAGAAGAATATATTGAGAGAGGGAGAAAGGGAGAGATAGAATGGGGTAAATTATCTTGCATAAAAGTGGCAAGAAAAAGCAGTTCTGTAAGAAGGGAAGAGGGGGCAGGTGAGGGGGAATGAGAGAATCTTTCTCTCATCAAATTTGACCTGAGGACGGAATACCATACATACTCAATTGGGTATCTTACCCCACAGGAAAGAAGGAGGAAGGAGATAAAAAGGGGGGACAATAGAAGGGAGGGCAGATAGGGGGAGTAGGTAATCAAAAACAAACACTTTCAAAAAGGAACAGGGTCAAGGGAGAAAATTGAATAAAGGGGGATAGGATAGGAAGGAGCAAAACATAGTTAGTCTTTCACAACATGAGTATTGTGGAAGCGTTTTACGTAATGATACGCATGTGGTCTGTGTCGAATTGCTTGCCTTCTTAGGGAGGGTGGGTGGGGAGGGGAGAGGGGAGAGAATTTGGAACTCAAAGTTTTGAAAACAGATGTTCAAAAAAAAAGTTTTTGCATGCAACTAGAAAATAAGATATACAGGTAATGGGGCATAGAAATCTATCTTGCCCTACAAGAAAAGTAAGGGAAAAGGGGATGGCAGGGGGGGACTGGGGTGACAGAAGGGAGGGCTGACTGGGGAATGGGGCAATCAGAAAATATGCCATCTTGGAGTGGGGGGAGGGGATAGAAATGGGGAGAAAATTTGTAATTCCAACTCTTGTGGAAATCAATGCTGAAAACTAAAATATTAAATAAATCAATAGGAAAAAATAGAAAAAAAACATCTCTGAACAAATTCTAGAGCTACAGAACCCACGAAATAACAGGGGAAAACAAAGTCTCCAGCCCAAGATGGCCTGGATGGTCACTGGGAAGGGTCTAATGCACTGTGCTAGGAGCAGAGCACAGCCCAGTGTGGGCCACAGCAGGACAGACCAGGCAGGGAGTCAGGTGGAACAGGCCTTAGGGCCCTGAAACACAGAACTGTGGCTGTTATCAGACTTCTTAACCCATAAATGTCAAAGACAAAGGAGCAGGTTAGTGGAAAAACTGCTGGATCTGGGTGAGAGAAGTGTTTGGTCTGGCCCCAGCCCTGGGTGTGGTGGAGGTGGCATGGCTGCAGCAGCATCAGGAAGCTCCTGCAGCTGCTTCTAGAGTTCCTGGCCCACATGATGGGAGGAATCAAGCTGTGGATCAGAGCGGGAGTGCAGAGATTGCTTTGCTGGTGCAGAGGCAGGATTCTCTTGCTTTACCCTGCTGGGATGTGGGTTGCGGTCCTGGTTGGCAGTTCTTGGAGGAGGAGGAGTGCTGGTATGGCAGAGCTTGCTTGCAGTGACTGAAGAGTAGAAGTAGCTCTGAAAACAGCAGTGCAAGGCCCCTAATGCTTGGGACAAAGTACTCTCTACTCTAAAAGCAGTCATACCCTGACAAAAAATCAAGGGTCAAGTAGTTGGCTGGGAACATGAACAGGCAGAACAAATGGGCTCAGACTATAGAATCTTTTTTTGGTGACAAAGAAGATAAAACATACAGCCAGAAGAAGTCAACAAAGTCAAAGAGCCTACATCAAAAGCCTCCAAGAAAAATATGAGTTGGTCTCAGGCCATGGAAAAGCTCAAAAAGGATTTGGAAAATCAAGTAAAATACTCTGCAAATTTAAGTATTATCATGAATGAAAAAATGCCCGTTTGACAAACTCCCAGAGTCAAGACTTTGTTAAAAAAGAGTCCTGAACTTAATAGAAGATTTGACATACAAGAACAAAGAGAAACATGAGGTACATACCAAATACTGACTATAAGGGATTCATAAGGACAGAATCTTTACCTTTTATATAATGTAAAATGTATGTCTAAGATTCTTATTAATAATTGTAGAGCTCATAAGAAAGGGGGGTAAATCTGACTATGATATGAATTTAAAAAGTAAAACCATTTAGAAACTGCTAAAAAGAGTAACTATTTTACACAAATGAGGTACAGGACGAAGAAAGGATACAGAGAAATTAAATGGGGGAGGAGGGCTGGTAGTTCTGGTAACCTACTTTCATCAGGAATGGGTTCAAGAGGGAACAATACATATATATTTAGAAGAGTATAAAAGTCTTCTGAATTTATAAGAAATAAAATGGTAGGGGCATAGGGAGGAGGGAGATGACAAGGGAGGTATTTTTAGAGGGGAGAACAAGGGAATAGGTGAAAGGGGGTATAGAATGGTGTTTAGATTTACGGGAAGGGGAGGATATATCATTAAGACAAAATTCATGACCTCAAAGAAGACCATGAGCATGCCTGAATGGTTCCGAATCGCAGGATATAAGGAATTCTCTAAGTAGAAGGCAGAGGAATTAAAGCATTTATTTAAGCTCCAAAGGACCAGACCCAAGGACCAATGCCCCCAATTTGAAATTGTGCCAAAAACCTTCCAGAACCAATAAGCCCACCTCACAATAGTAACCAGGAGGTTACAGAAAAATACTATGGCAGTAAGCCAAATCATACTTGTGTTTCCCCCCAATGCTAGGGCCCTCCTGTAAGAAGATCACTCATGGGTCCCAAGCCCCTGCTCAGCACTCTCCTCAATTTCTCCAGCCTCTGCTGCTCCTTCAGCTTCTATGGCTCTGGCTTTTGCTGGTTCTGCTTCTGCTGCTCCTCCTTCTCCTCCTTCTCCTTTTCCTGCTTCCACCAAGGCTGCTTCTCCAAGCTCTGTTCTCTCTTTTTATACAGTCCTTAGACATCATCCCATCCACTAGGATGTCATCTAATGGACCAGAACTTAGGCACATACCATTGGGTCCAGTCTTAGCAACTCCCCTTAGGGCCCTGAGGGCCTCACATCCACATTGGCTTAACATCTAGTAACTAGGAGTTTGAGGCCTACTTAGGAACAAAGATCTAATCAGACCTCCCTGGAACCCACCTGGAGCCCCACCTGAAGTCTATTCAAATGGGTGGGGGAAGATCTTTTCATTTACTGATTGCCTTTACAGAGGATAGGGGAGGGATCCTTAGAGGAAGGTAGGCAAGTAATAGGAGGGCAAGGTAGTCAGTAGAAGTAAAGTATAGGAATCAGGAGGGATAGAATACAAGAGATACACACAAATATAAAAACAAAGATCAGGAGTAGAATGTTTTTGGGAAAGTATATATCTATATATGTATGTATATATGTATATGTGTATGTATATATCTATATCTATAGAGAAACATATCTAAACTTTATTGTGGCCTTCAGAGGGTGGAGGGAGGGGAAAAAAGGACAAAGTAAAAAAGTGCACAACAGAGAACAAAAGAAAACACACAAGGAAGCAAAGAAAAGATGGACAATTCTTGACACAACATGTATTATTTGTCATATAAGCTTTCTTGAAATAAAAATCTGCTGTTATATTTTGAATTCTCTCTAACATTCTGCTATGCATACAACATGCTTTATTTCTTTCTTTGCATTTAAGTTTCAATATTTAAGTTTATGATATGTTTTGTTCCTTTTCTCTATTCTGTATTTGTGTTCTGACCCTTGAGTCTAAAATAAAATTTAAAAATAAAATAAAAAGATAAAAAGATCATAAAAAAGAAAACCCTACTTTAACTTCTGCCAGGAGAAGTCAGGCTCTATTTACTACTGGCCAAGAATGCTGCTGCTGAGCCAGGAGTGGAAAGAAGCAGATGCTTCAGATCAGCTCTTAGCAAATGTTTCCTAAGTATCTACTATTCCCCCTAGCATGCACTGAGTGTAATGGGGGAAAGGAGGGGAGTCAGGAGGTATGGTCTTTCCCCCGAAGGAGCTAGAACACAATAAAGGGGTCCCCCCAGATGATACTGGGGATGTGGAGGAGGGAGTAGCAGAAAGACTGGCCCATACCAACTAGCTCCATTTATTTGTCAGATGAAAGATATCAGGCTGCAAAACTCAGATCCTGGCTTGGCAGAATTAACCACCTCTGGGGTACACAGCCCCTCAGATGTCATCAGAGCACACAACAACCAGAAGATTTACAGTCAGTATTGTGGGATCAACTGTTCACCTGAGAATTCTTTGTTATAAAGGATGACTCTCTGAGAGGGAGAAGGGAGAGGGACACAGGAGGAAAATCTATAAATAAAAACAATTTTAAAAAAACCTGTCCATGTAAGATGGCTCAAGAGAGTGAGTAGGCTTTTTAATATAGGTTCAAACAACATTAGTCAAAGGTAAAAATCATAAATCCTATACCAGTGAGTTTACAACATTGAGGAATAGCTTAATGCAGCATGCCCAGTCATGGATGAATATTAAGGCCTAGCCAACCATGCCAGATAGATCAGACATCATCTAATTAGAGTTGAGGGTGAAGGGAGGGAGAAAGGAGCCCCTGAGGAACAGTCTCAGGAATACAAGGTGGGTTAGCATACATCAAGGCACAAGTACAATGAAACAGAGAATCTATCAAAAGCAAGTCCCATAGGCTTGTGTGGCTTCTGCAAGCTGGCTCCTCTAAATTACATATCTCAGGTCAGGCCTTATGGGAATATTCCATCTTGAAAGGTAAAGGTTGGTCTTGTGCCCCAATGCACAAAATTCATAGTTATTCTGCTATATGAACCCAAAAGTTATTCAACAAAGTCCAAATTAGGGGCCCTAGGATTTGAAATAATCTTACTGGTAGATAAGTATATTCTCTCTTCCCTTTCCATTATCTAACCCCAGGAATATTTGGTTTGGCTGCATGAAAGCTAGTATTGCAGTCACTTACACCAATTGTTTACCATGTCTACCCAGTTATGACACAGCATAATACTGAGCATATTTATTCTTAAGTGTGCCAGATTGATTTTACTGCATATTCGCTTAAAGCCAGTCCAAAATTCTCTTCAATTGCATTGTCTTCATAATTTGTTATTCATGTAACATAGTCTTCTGCCTACAAGTTAAAACGTTAGGAGGAAAATTTACTGCTCTTGGTCCTGCTTTCTGAGATGTGATGAACCATTGTTTTCCTTGAATACCATGAAGCAGGAAGCTGATATCAAAACCCCTTTAAAGATACAGATGACTTGTCCTCTCTTCCAGGCTGGGAGAATTCTGGGAACTTTCCCACCTAACTGACCAGTAGCTAACTATAGGGCTAACTTTGGACCAGTCACTAAACTTCTCAGGGCCTCAGGTCTCTTTGTACAATGAGATAGTTGGGAAGATCAGGGATTTTTAACCTTCTTTGGGTAATAGACTTTGGCAATCTGGGAAGTCTCCTCAGAATATCCCTCAGGCAATAAAAATTTATTAAGTACCTACTGTATGCCAGGCATTGTACTAAGCACTTAGGATAAAAGAAGGGCAAAAGACAGTTCCTGCTGGGTTGTAAAAGGCTTTGAATGCCAAATAGAGGATTTTATTTTTCATCCTGGAGGCAAAAGGGGGTCAGATTTGCACTTTAGGAAGATTAATTTGACAGCTGAGTGGAAAATGGGCTGAAGTAGGGAGAGACTTGAGACAGGCAGCCCACCAGCAGGCTATTGAAATAGTTCAGACACAAAGTGATGAGGGCCCGTCTCAGGGTGCTAGCAGTATCAGAGGAGAGAAGGGGGCATTTTCAAAAGACGTAAAGCTGCAACAAAGGAAGAAACGAGAGGACTTGATGACTGATTGGATATCGGGGTGGTGGTGAGAGTGGGGTGACTGACTGGGAGGAGGTACCTTGAATTACCCTTCACAGTAATAAGGAAATTAGGAAGAGGGAAGGGTTTGAAGAGAAAGATAGAGTTCTGTTTTTGATGTGCTGAGTTTAAGATAGCTACAAGGCAAGATATTCAGTAGGCAATTGGTGATGTGAGGTATTCTTATGAATATTCACATGATGGAGGTAGAGAGAGGTTAGGGCTGGATAAGTAGATCTAAGAATCAGGAGTATAGAGATGATAACTGAATCCATGGGAGAAGATGAAATTCACCAAGTGAAGTCATATAGAGGGAGAAGAAATGATGACCAAGGGCAGAGATTTGGGGGACACCCACGATTAGGGGACATGACTTACATGAAGATGTGGCAAAAGAGATGGAGAAGGAGCAGTCAGAGAGGGAGGAGGAGAACTAGAAGAGAACAGTGTCTCGAAAACCTAGAGAGAAGACAGTATCAAGGAGAAGAGGGAGATTAACAGTGTCAAAGGCTGCAGAGGATGTGAATGAGGATAGAGAAAAGACCAATTGGTTTGACCATTAAGAGGTCATTGGTAACATTGCAGAGAGAGCAATTTCAGTGGATCGATATGTTTGGAAGCCAGATTGTAAGGGGTTAAGAAGACAGTGAGAAGAAAGGAGGAGGAGGTGGCCTTCTCAGGGAGTTTAGCCACAAAAAGAGGAGAGATATGGGATGATAGCTATCGGGGATGGAGGAATCAGGAGAGATGTTTTTGAGGATGGGGGAAACATGAGCATGTTTGCAGGCAGCAGGCAGCAGGGATTGAGCCATTAGGGTGGGAATAGAGATAAGTGAGAGAGTATAGATGGTGGAGGGGGCAATCTTCAGAAGAAGATGTGATGGAAGGGGATCACTTGTATGCATAGAGAGGTTGGCCTTGGAAAGTAGAAGACCCATGGGAGTGAAGGAGGAGAAAGTAGCAGAAGCATCTGAGTGACAGGAAATAAGAGAGCCAGGAAGAAAGGGAGCTCACAGTAAATGACTTCAATTTTTTGAGACAAGGTTCTCAGTTGGGGGCAAAGGAGGAGCCGTGGGAGGTTTGAGGGGAAGGGAGCATTTATGTAGTGTCTACTATGTGCAAGTACCATATCTGAGTGTCTGAAGGCAGATGTGAACTAGGTCCTCTTGACTTTGGCTCAGTGTTCTATCTACTGTTCCACTTACCTGTCTCAAGGGATGAACAGGCTCGTAAATGGGGCTGTGGTGAGTTGGGAGAGTGAATCCATTAAGGAGGTATAAAAAGATTGCATTGCTGCAGTGAGACCCACTTGAGAGTATGGAGCATAAAATTGGAGTAGTCTCAGTCAGCTGTCCCTGCCATTTGGTTGGCCTGAAGCTTCCTGGTCATCTAAAGGCAGAAAAAGTCCCATCCACATGCAGTCAGGCCCCTATGACTGGGTAGATTTCCAAAGACCATGTGAATCATCATAGCCTGAGCTGTGGATCAAAAACATTTCAATATGGAGATGGGGGGGGTGAGGGCAGAGCCATGGGGGAGAGACAGCCAGATGAGCTAAGGGCCACTGGATCCTTGTTGCACATCCTCCGCTGTGTTAGGGCAAAATAAACCTCCATATGATAACTGTTCAATGACTCGTGAGTGCTTCATTCTCCCCAACATCAAACCCGAACAATTGGTATAGTCAGCATGTGATGAGATCAGAGATCCTCAAGGCTCATATCTTGGTTGAGTTGGGGACATAGAGCTGCAAATATCTGGAGCTGATGGGCCACTCACTGAATGGCTCTTGGTTGCAAATTCCCAAGGCAGCTGGTGGCCCAGTAGTTAGAGTGCTGAGCCTGAAACGAGGCCCAAATCTAGCCTCAGATACTCACTAGATGTGTGATACTGGGCAAGTCACTTCACTGCTGTCTGCCTCAGTTTATTGCATGGTTGGTGTGAGGATCAAATGAGATCATATTTGTAAAAAATAAAAAAGGCATTGATCCCAGTGCCTGGCACCTAGTAGATACCTTCCTTCCTCCCTCTCTAAGCAGGGGTCAAAGAAAGAAAGCACTAGGTTTGGCACTTTGAACTTTATTGACTGTGCTGTGTACGTTGGATTGCCAATATAAAAAAAGAGGGAGAGATCGCACCTTTCCTTGCAATGAAATCTCAAAGCAGCTAATGGAGCAAGCAAGGGGCTCTCTCTTGATTGGGCTGGGGAGCAAGGAGCCCTAGCAGGGTCCCACCCTATGGTCTCTGAACCCCGTGTTCAGGTTCCTATTGAGATAGGAGCCATGAGGCAGAAGGAAAGCAGGCTTGAGGCAGAGACTAGGGAGCTCATTACTGCTATTGGTTTTTTTTTTGTTTTTGGAGGGGGAAGGCAGGGCAATTGGGGTTAAGTGACTTGCCCAAGGTCACTCAGCTAGTAAGTATATCAAGTGTCTGAGGCCGGATTTAAACTCAGGTCCCCTGACTCCCCATACTCTACTCACTGTACCACCTAGCTGCCCCTTATTACTGCTATTGAGAGTAGGGTGAGTCCCTGCCCTGAGGGAGCAGGAGCTTTGGTGGACAAACCTCCCCCAAGCAGCTGCTAGGAAAAGTTGACGAATAGAACCCTGAGGAGTTCTGGAGCCAGGGTTCCTGAGGGAAGGGTCTAATGGAGCCAATGGTGAGTCTCTCTCAGCAACTGGCCTCCAAAGGTTAGGGGAGCTATCCAAGGAATCTCTTTTATAGAATCAACTAAATTTATTTGAGCTTCCAGAGAGGGAATATTCCGTCTGTTTTTAGAGATGACTGAGATAGGGCATTATTCATATCTGGCCCCATAAAGATGAATTCCTGTTGTAATTAGTTCCTCAATGGGGATGTGAAAGAGAGGGAGTGAAGTTCATAAAGGAAATGGTTTTGATAGATCGGATTTATGTGGCCCCATCATGACCTGCCACATCCTATACCCAGCCTGCTTCTGAAGCAATTAAGTTTCACCTTCTGCCAGAATGGCTTTAGATTTTATCTGTGGGTCTGTCTCTCCCACCATATAGCTATATAGATGGGGGATAATCAATTGGAAAAATTTGAACAGGAGCTTGGGACAGTTGTGGCTTAGCACTGTGAAGAGAGTCTAGGAAGGGAGGGAAGAGTCACAGATCTCAATATCTTACTAGGTGGGCAAGGGCTGATAAGAAAAGCAATTGATGGCTAGCCCGTGGGAGTGCTAGTAAACTATAGACAGAAACTCAGCAGGGTACCAGGACACTCAGGGCCCTTCAGTTCCACTTAAGCCTGAAGCATCCTCTAAAGCCATTGCCCCATTTGGATCATTCAGGGAAGGTGACAGAATAGACCACAAAGGGAAGGCTCAGTATCTATGTGGGACCTTTCAGCAACCTCTGTGCATGTTGGTATGATTGGGGCCAAATGGAAACCCTTAGAGTCACCTGAACCATACCATGTCTCTCTAGCTTTCATTACCCAATTGGGGCTTTGTGCCAGGGGCCACCTCCTGCTGCACTTTGTGTGGGGTGGTCAGCTCCATTTGATTTTACCCTATTATAAGAGCATATATTAAGCTCTTACTATGTTCCAGATACTGTGATAACCTCTGTGAATACAAACACAAGCAAATGAAGCCCTCAAGGAGCTTCCATTCTAACGGGGGAGACAACATATAAAAGGAAGTTGAAAAGGTGTTAAGGAGGGGTTGTAGAAGGGTACCCGGATGGACACTTGGTAAAATGGAGCCTGGAGAGAAATGAAGGTGAGAACTAGAACAGCCTGGACACCTTCCTTTAAAATACAGGTTGGGGGAGGAGATAACCAATCAGGGGAAGATGCCTCGGGGCAGAATGAAGTTCCACGGTGAGATGGCTGCTGAGGAATGGTGGAAAAAGAAGCCCAGAGAGTCAAGAATGAAGGCAAGAAAGGAACGAAGGATTCCTGGGTTCCTCCATTGACTTCCATCTCCTGTAGTTAGGAATCTGCTGCTCCTTCCCCACTCCCCCACCCCTGATCTTTGAAATAGGTAAAACATTCCATGCTCCCCTAATTTGCTTACGTCTTTACATCCTTTACGTCTAAATCATGTACCCATTCTGACCTTATCTCAGTGTACAGAGTAAGATGTTGGTCTATGAGTTTTGTTTTGTTTTTTTTTTTTCTTTTTCTTTTTTACAGGAATAGGTGTTATATTTTGTCAAAAGCTTTTTCTGCGTCTATTGAAATAATTGCGTTATTTTTGTTGTTTTTGTTATTAACATATTCAATTGTGCTTATAATTTCTCTAATATTTGAACAGCCCAGAATTCCTGGTATAAATTCAGTCTGGTTATAGTGTACAATCTTTTTGTTATATTTCTGTAATCTCCTTTCTAGTATTTTATTTAACCATTTAGTATCACTATTCATTAGGAAAACTGGTCTATAGTCTTCTTTTTGTTTTGGTTCACCCTGGTTTAGGTATCATATTCGTGTCATAGAAGTAATTTCTAGGACTCCTTATTTACCATTTTTTTTCAGGCAAATTACGTAGTATTGGCGTTCATTGTTCTCTGGTCTATCACTTCTCTGCCAAAAGGTGTGAAACATTCTTTGTCATCAGTCTTTTGGAGTTGTGATTGGTTGTTGTGTTAAACGTAGATCATGACTTTGATTGTTGTTTTTCTTTATAATATTGTACACACTGTATAAATTGTTCTTCTGTTTCCACTCACCTCACTCTAAGGCCTCACGGTTTTCTCTGAGTCCATCTAGCCTTTTCATCATTTCTTATGGTGCAATAATATTGTACTGCTTCATATACCATAATTTGTTCAGCCATTACACAACTGATAGGCATCTATTTCATCTCTAGCTCTTTGCTACAACGAAAAAAGCTGCTTTTCGTGTATATGGGTCCTTTGCCTATTTCTTTGAACCCTTTTGCATATAAACATTGTATTGTTATCATCGGGTGAAGCAAATGTATAACTTAGTGTCTCTTGAGGTTTAGATCTAAATTGCTTTCTGATGGGTATGACATAGGACCTCATAATTGTTTTCATTTTTGTTTTTCTTATTAGTGATTTGATGCATTTTCCATATGATTACTGATAGCTTCTGCTTCTTTTAATAACTGTTCATATCCTTTGACCACTTCTTTATTCAGGAATGGCTCTTGTTCTTACATATTTTTATCAGTTTTCTTATCTAGAGATTCTCTCAATATCAATTACCATCTCCTCAATATCACTCATCAGTTAGCGTCTTCCCTATCAACCTCTATCTAGCTCCTCAATATCAACTAATATTTTTATATTTTTTTTAAAAAGTTTTTTTTCAATTAGTAAACATGCATCCTCTTCCTCCCATTCTAATCCCATCCCACTCCCAAATGAGAATGGAAGAAAAACGCAACTCCTGTTACAAACACGTATAGTTGAGGAAAACATTTCTTCATTGGCCAGGTCCAACAAAATATGTCTCTTTTTGCATTGATTACACCTCTCTATCAGGAGAAGGGGAACATGTTTTTCCACTAAATAATTCAAATCAATTAGCTTCTACCAAAAAATATAGCAAAGAAAGAATTATAAAACATCCTCTCAAAGGGGGCACACTCTTTCCTCTACACACTCACATGGTTCCTGAAAGAGTGGGATCAACCTGAAAGTAGTCAGGCAGTTCTCCGTTGTATCTGAATTTCAAGCAAAGCTTTTGATCTCCTCTTATTTTTGTGGCAAAGATGGAGCGCTTTGGACCTGAGACAATAGAATTGAATGGATTCAAAATTGACTGGATGAGTGATTTCAAAGAATATTTTTAATAATTCAATGTCAAAGTTGCAGGTGATCTTCAATGGAGTACTCCAAGGATCTATGCTTGGCCCTGTGCTATTCATCAGTTTTTATCTATGAATCGTATAAAGGCAGAGATGACATGCTCATCAAATTTGCAGATGAAGCAAATCTAGGAGGGATCTCTTATACATGGGATGATAGAGTCAGGAATCAAAAAGATCTTGATAGACCAGAAGAGTGGGCTGAATTAAATAAGGTTTATTTAGTAGAGACAAATGTAAAGTCTTACATTTAGGAGCAAAAAAGAAATCAACTTCACAAGTATAAAACTAGGGAGATCTGGTTGGATAGCAGTTTATCTGAAAAAGATCTGAGGGTTTTAGTGAACCATAGGCTCGATATAAGTTTGATATTATAGCCAACAAAGCTTATTTTATTTTAGACTGCATTAAGAAAGACATATATTGCAGGAATAAGGAGGTGGTAATTTCTCTATACTCCTCATTAGACCTTGTTGGGAGTTTGTGTTAAGTTCTGGGAACCATCCTTTAGAGATACTGGTAAGCCAGAGAAGATCCAGGGGTGAACAACCAGGATGGTTAAGAGCCTGGAATGCATGTTTTATGAGAATTGGTTGAAGGAACTGGGGTTATTTGGCCTGGAGAAGAAAAGATTCAGTGGAGACATGAGAACTATCTTTAAGTATCTGTAGTATTATTATGTGGAGAAGCTAATGGCTTCTTATTCTGTTGGCCCCAGATGGCAGAAGCATGAGCAATGAATGAAAGTTACCAAGAGGAAAATTTAGACTTTAGGTCAGGAAAAGCTCCCTAGGAATTCAAACTGGCCCAAGGTGGAGGAGCTAGTAGCTTCCTTCTCCCTGGAGGTCTTCAAGAAGAGGCTGCATGACCACTTGTCAAACATGTTCACTTAAGGGTTGGACTAGACAGCCACTCAGGTCCTTTGACCTCTTAAATTTTGTGATTCTCCTTTTTTATCCTGAATTATACTGTAAGCTCCTTAAGGAGAGGGACCGTGTCTTCTCCTTCACATATGTCTATCCTCCTACCTCAAACACATACAAACATACATGTGTGTGGTTATGCACATATATGCACACATGTACACACATGCATGTGCATGCACACATATGTGCACACACATACATGCATGCACACACATGTGCGTGCACACACACACACTGCCTAATAGAGCTCTAAGTATGTGGACAGTTGTAATGACAATTTAGATTTGAAGATCTTTCCCACCCATTAATAGGCCATGTGACCTGCTTATATCACAGGAAGCCTAAGTCACATGTGGTGGGAGGAGCTTCCTAACAGGAAAAGGAAAGTGCGTCACAGGAAATGCAGAGAGAGCAGTTAGAACTGAGGGAAAGAGCAGACGTGTGCTGTGCTGTGAGTGTGTTTGTGGGAAGGCTCCAGATGGGGGAAGAAGGTTATGGGATGATGAGGCTCCATGCTGTGTTATTTGTGTTTCAAGTTCCTTGCTGTTATGATAAAGTGGGCTTTCTGGTTTTGGGAGTTGGTTGCAGCTTGGATGGGTTGGACTTATTGGTTATGGGATTTGGTTATCTGGTGTCTGAATAAATGTTTTACTTCTTCTACCTTCTATATGGAGAGTTTCTCATATTTTGCGATACAGAATTACATAGGCATATTTACAATTATCGTCAATGTTGTGTTTATTGATTCATGGGTCTGATTTAAGAGAATTGCTTTAAAGCTGGAGTTTCTCAGTTTGCACAGAGGACTCTTTAGGCATAACCTCAGTTTCGTTCCTTTGGTTGTCTCTCTGGTGACATTTTTCTAGCCATGAAATAGGAGCAGTTACTTCTTTATTAAACTTCTTGAGATTATTGGGTAGTTCTGCTGTATCTATCTCCAGTTAATCAACGAACATGTGGTTAGTGAACTTATGGTTACGAATCAATTGCTGGCATATGCCAAGGAACAACAATTAGTAGGTTAATGAATTGTACTTAAAGTTATATCTCTCTTCCAAAAATTAACTATTTTCGTAAATGAAATACATTTGTCTTAGTTATAGGAATAAGGATAAGGCTTTGATCTGTGATTTCATTAGTATTGGGAAATCCCAATAAGGAAACTTCCTCTATCAATGCCATTATGAGTTTGAGCAAGTGGCCTAGGGCACTTAGAGGTTAAGTGATTTGCCAGGATCTCAAGGCCAGCTTGGGTCAGGCTTGAACCCTCAGTCCTGAGGACAGCCCAGTGCCCATTACAGCATACTGCTTCTCACTTTTATTATGGATTAATTAATTGAAATGTGTTTTCATTTCCTCAGCAGGTGAAATTTGCAAGTCATGTCAGAACAAAGCTTAGCCAACACTCGCATTTAAAAGAAGAGCAATCACTTTGAGAGAAGACTTTTGTTAAGCAGTGTCATCTTGGGAAAGAAGAGTAAACTTCAGCCTAATTCATGAATGTTCTCATTCCTTTTCTACCTACTTTCTCAAAATAGCTAGTATTTGCTGTTTCACTATTGACTCTGCCTTTTAACTGGTGTGCCTCAATTGGTTTGTCAGTCTTCCTCTTTTAAATAATAAATAATAAGCCGAGATTTCTATAGCACTTTAAGATTTACAAAATACTTTACACACATTACTTCATTCGCTCCTAACAACAGCCCTGTGAGGCAGACAGGAAAACATCTATTATTCCTATTTGACAGATCAGAAAACCGAGGCTCAGAGAGCTCATCGTGTCATAGAACCAAACCCAGGTCTCTTCCTGACTCCATATTCAGCCCTCTTCCCACTAGGCCATGATGAAAGAATTAGACAAAATGAGCTCTAGGTCCCCTCCAACTCTTCCATTCAATAAGTACCTAATTTCTGAGAGCTTCAAGTATATATGCATTCCTTGGCTGTCTTCAAGATACCAAGGCCAATTGTTGACTCCATACTCGCTGTCCAAATAGCTGGATCATTGATGCTTCCCAGTAAGTTTTTGGCTTCCTAGTCAGCATTTGTGGTCATTTGGAATGCATTCCATTAGTTGGGCAGTTTGCCTCTGCCATTCTTGCTACATGGTCCACAATAGGCTACCTGTAATACAAGGAAAATTAGGAACCCCTGAGAAACCCCTAGCTACTGACAAGCACCCCCAGAAAGAATGGACTCAGATATCTTTGGCATTTAGAAAACCCCCTGGGACTCCATGACTCCACCAAGGAATGTCAATAGATAGGACCATCCCACTGAAGACTAACCTGGCAGACACTTTCTAGCAGATATCCCTGGGGCTCCGTGACTCCACCAAGGAATGTAAATGAGATTATCCCACTAGTACGATAACCTGACTGAATCTTTGATCAGCCAGGACCTTTGTTCCTCTTCCCCCAGATCACCCTGTGACTTGGCGTGTAAATTCTCTATATAAACTACCCTTTCACTTCAACACATGGCCATTGATTTGTGGTGCCGTACCCCAATGGCCGCCGGCTAATAAATTCTCCACTTAAAACTTATACTCTGTGGTGTGTCTCGCTCGCTTCTGGTACAACATACCAGCAGTATATCTTCCACCCCTGAACTTCGGTACCATTTCTCATTTGTCATATAGGGAGGTAGCTATATTGTACTAGGGAAGGAAAACAAGACAACAGAGGATGGGATAGATAGGTAGTGTCATGGAAACAATGAACATGAACTTGGACAGACTTCAAGAGATAGTGGAGGATAGAAGGGCCTGGAGTGTGACCATGGGGTCACAAAGAGATGGACATGACTGAAACAACCGAACAACAATAACAACGATGACTGAACAACAAGTGTTGCTGTTATTCAGTCATGTCCACTCTTTGAGACCACATTGGGGTTTTCTTGGCAGAAACAATAGAGTGGTTCCCTATGTCTTTCTCCAACTCATTTTACAGATGAGGAAACTGAGGCATATAGCTATTAAGTGACTTGCCCAGGTCAAATAGCTAGTGTCTGAGGCCAGATTTGAAATCAGTCTTTCTGTCTTCAGGCCCAGCACTCTATCCACCTAGCTGTGTCATGCTAGGGCATACTAGAGTGGATACTGGCTTTTGAGCCAGAGGACCTGGGTTTGATTCCCAGCCATTTTCCTTTACTAGCTCTGTGACTTCGGACAAACAATTTTATCTCCAGGCTTTAGTCTTCTCCTATGTGAAATGCAGGGGTTGGATTAGATAGCTTTACTCCATATCTTGGATCATGTCTTCTAAAAGGGATACTTGGTGCACATTTTTATTGCACAATGGGTGACCCCTAGTTTCTGCTCTTAGCATTTTGTTGTGATGCATAATTAGGAATAGCCCTACAGAGTTTACCATTTCTGCCCTAATCTTTATGGACACTTCATTGCTAATCAGCACTGTGCAAATACAGATGAAAAGAATCCAGGCAATTTTGGATTATCTCAACTAGTCTACTGTATCTGTACTATTACTTCACTGGGACTGATATCCCCAAAAGGCAGGGGTCATTTTGCATATACTTTGATTCAGCTTAGTTTCTAAGCTCTGTCTTTCTCCACCCCTTTTCTAAACTCTACAATGTGAAAATCATCTTCAAAAGGCAAATGCATGAAGACCATCAACAATAATTCTACTTTTTTATAGTTAAAGAGCCAGAGCCGCACTTTTAAGGCTTTTGAGGTCACCACAAATAGTTTTGGCAGGATGGTGATTCGGTGTTGTTGTACACACAGTCATATTTCTATTTCATATCCAGATTGTATCTCCTCCATGACTACAACATCATTTTCCTTACTATACCTTTCATCTCTCCTCATCTATCAAGAGACAGTTTGGTACAGTGGAGAACATTGTGGACTTGGCTTTAGGAAGATACACAAGCAACTTCTTGTCAACTGTTAATTTGTAGACTGGTTGAGCAGCAATTTTCTTTTCCATCAGAGAGCTCTCAAATCCCCTTTTCTGCATGTGGGCAGAGGAGGCCACACTAATCCCCAAAGAGCCAGCAGCCCTGAGCCTCTTCAAAGCTCACAAGAGAAGTGAGGGTTTATGATTGAAGAATAGATGGCAGGGTACCAGAGTCCTGAAAGAATTCACTTACACAATCTCCAAGTTAAAGAAAGGCATTTACTGGGGTAATACACCCAGCGGACCTGCTCCCATAGGAGGCAGAGCAATTATTGGGGTTAAGTATCTGGTCTATATAGAGTTTGATGGGATGGGGGAGGGGAGACCAGGAGAAGGGAGGAGGAGCAAGCACAGCTCTGGAATGGCTGGAAGAACAGGTAGTCCAGAGGTGTCTGTCATACAGATAAGCAAGGAGAATAGGAAAGGGGGAAGGGCTGCTCTGGGATGTCACATAGTTGGGGGTGCTTTGTGAAAGCATACAGATAAGTCCACAGTGGGGGCATCAATACATAATCTTCTTTGATCACCTTTCTGGCTGATCACACCCTGCATCTTATCTCATATCTCACATCCTGCATCTCCTTGTTCCATCTGCCTTGAGCACTCCTTTTTACCTCATCATTCCCTGCTCAAGAAATATCCACTCAAATTCTTTTGGGAGAGGGACAAAGCTCTCTTCTTCTGGAGCTACCTCCTGCTGGGAGGGGGCATAGAGCTGTCCCTGCCTGAGTGGGGGTGGGGAGGGGAGTAAAATGAGGGGATGAGGAGAATGTGAAACAGGTGGACAGCTGATAGTCTAGGAGACACAAATCTGACAAGCAAGTTCGATATGAAAGACCCAAATAGAAGGAGCATTAGAAGTGATGTCAGAATAGAGGAAAACAAAGAAAGAAACCAAGAGCCCATGAATTTGACAGATTTTCACAAAGAAAAAGTACCACAATGCAGTGCATTTAGTGCAGAGGACAAGGGTTTGATCACTACTTGTATGGCAAGTGGAATTTTTTCCCCACTGGCTGCTCCTCCTCTCCTTGTTGTCCCCTTAGCCTGTTCCTTCTCACATAACTCTGCCTCACTTAAATTCGATTCACTCGCAAGTCAAGACATCACCCTTGTGATGTCTTGGGCCTCTTTGAGAACAAAGGATGAACAACAGTTTCCTTTCCTATATTCTTTTCCTATCTCTCGTTTTTATCTTTTCTTACCTTAAGTAAGTCTTTGCCTTAAGAGGGCAAAGACTGAACAAAACATGTTTCAGTAAGGCAAAGGGGGAAGGAAGTAGGGGAAGGAGACGAAAAAGTGAATGGTGGCACCTAGGCTAAATACTCCCCTGGGAAAGCAGCAGCATTGAGGTGATTCTTCCTTATGGTTGGGTTGGAATGGGGGAAGTGGGAGGCGGATCGCAAGAGTTTAGTCGAACTGGTTCAGCAAGAACAGAATGTTTCGGGGCAGCCCCTGAGATTAAGGAGTGGCTGAGCCAAGTTACAGCAATTCTGGCATGAGGAATATGACTCACAGGGATCCAGCCCAAAGCTATGGTCCTCTAAAACCCCTCTCCATATGGCTGCAATTAGCTACATTGGGCTCCCATTAGGTTGAATTCACATTATAGCCGCTACTTGGTCTATGAAAAATCAGATGGACTAATTGGATTTACTCGGTGATTGATTATTAATGTAATGACTGAATATTACGTATGTAATGTTTTCTAAGAAGTAAACATTACCAGGTATTTGATTATTTGTCCCTGTAAAGTATATGTGACCCAAAGTACCTGGAAGTCTGTTCACATAAACATTTGCTGAATTAAGTTTGCATGTATGAGTGAGAGAGCAGACAGCCAGGAATATAAAAATTGAATTCCAAATGGGTTCGCTTTGATGTAGGGAGACAATATGGCACAGTGGAAAGTCTCTGGTGACCTTGCCTTAGGTCCTTGAGTCCTGTGAGTCCTGAAGAGTTCATAGAGTACCACTGCAGGCCAAATAATGATAATAATAGCCAACATTTCTATAGCACCTCGTGCCAGGTGCTGTGCTAATCACTTTGTAATTATGATCTCATTTGATCCTCACAACATCCTTCTGAGGTGGGTTCTGTTATTATGCCCATTTTATAGATAAGGAAACTGAGGCAAACAGCAGTGAAGTGACTTGCCCAGGGTCACACAGCTAATAAATGGCTGAGGCCACTTATGAACTCAGGTCTTTCTGAGTCCAAGCCCAGAGCTCTATGCCCTGTGGCTCCCCCTAGGTGAGGAAAAGCACATGGCCTAGGGGAAAGAATCAGGTTCTGTCTGTTTCTGCCACCAAGGATCTGTGTAACCTTGCACAAAGGACTTAATCCTTATGAAACAGTTTCTTCTTTTATCAAGTGAAGAAAACTGCTCAGGATCCAGGGGTGGTTGTCTAATCGAAGGCTCAATGGGCTGATAAAGGAGAGATAGGACATGAAAAGATATCAAAGTATCAGGAAGTGGGAAGAGATCTTTGTATCTGAGCAGAGTCCAACATGGGGGAAATGGGAGGGAGAGTTCTAACACTGGTAGAGGTTAAGATACAAGTAGGTAGGAAACATCAGGGAAGTCCGGAAGCAAATAATGTCAACCAAGCCAGGGGACTGGTACTTTGGGGAAGGACTGGGGGAAAGGAAGGGAAGGGAAGGCAGGACTCCCAGGCCAAGAAGAACCAAGCACAAGTACTTGGAGCATAGGGGCACAAGATGAAGTTACTGGAAGAAGGATCTAAGTCAAGAGGCCAGGTCCTGGAGCCAGAGTATAGAGTTAGAGTGGGACCAGCAACAAGACTGACCCAAAGGTAAACTTCTGAGCTATGGTCTGTGCTTCCTTATACACCCCCTAACTAGAACCAGAATTGCTCTTTGAGTTTGGGGAAAGGCTGACATCCTAGGTAGGAATGGAGTTACCCAAGGCGAACTGAACAGGCCAGGGGTGATACTCAACATTTTGAGTATGCTTAGAAGCTGGCAAAGTGCTTTCTATACTAATTGAAGCCTCTCAAGAAGGCTGGGAGGAAGAGACTACAGGTATTAATTATCATTCTCATTTTACAAGTGTGGAACTTGAGGCTCAGAGAGGCTGGTAAGGGTCAGAAGCTTGATTTGGACCCAATTTTTTCTAACTTCTAGATTAGTACTCTCTTCCGTGCTAGAGTTCCTGTTCACATAGCATTCTAGTACTCTTTGTGCCTGAAGGGATGTGCTCCCACAGCCACCATTGAGGGGAGAACTCATTGTGGAGAGAGGGCCCATATTCCTTTTCACCACCACCAACAAGCAGCTAGGCATAGGAGCTCTGGGAGTGGAAGCACTATACCTACATACTACCAGTCTTGCTTCCCTCCTAGCCCTCAAATTCATCATCTAGGGAAGCAACTCCTTTGGTGAAGGGGCTGCTAGCCATCCCCATCAACTGCCAACCACCTGTTACTCACAGAGCAAGCAAAGTAGCCTAGCCGAAGTAGCCAGGTACCTTGGAGAAGAAATAGGAGGCAGAATGAACCAAGCAAGTCAAACCACACTCACTACCACTTTGACCACTATCTCCCCTCAGACCTTGATGGGGACAGCATGGGACTTTGATCCAAATGCCTTGGGAAGAGCAATGCTTCCAAACCCAGGGTTCACAGCCATCCTCCTGGGAAGCAGATGGAAAAGTCCTATGGTCCTGAGGGTGTAGTGACAAATCAAATGGTCATTCTTCTCTCTGTGAGGATTAAAAGGGTTTGAGAGACATAGTTTCTGGGTAATTTAATAATTTTATTAATAAGGCCAACAGGTTAATAAAAGGATGGCCATTTGGTATTCTCTCTCAGAACAAAGACCCCTAATGGCAGTTGGGTCACAGTTTGTATGCCCTTTGAAGAACTGGTGTTCCTGAGGGATGTGTAATCACCTCTGATCGGTTAACACAATGGGAGGTGGGTTATCTTGGCGTACATGACTTAGGTCACTCAAATATCTTGGTCAAAGAGACATTGATTTCCATCTCACTTCTTAAGACAAAAGAGAGAATCCACATTTTCACAGATCTGTCTGGATAAACACAATGAGCAGGAATACACCCATTAGCCCAAACTTAGAATTTCTTTGACTATCTGATTAAATCTTGGTCTGCGTAAGTCTTTAAGAGAGATTTCCCAGATTGGTTGGTTTCTGGATGAGGAAGTAGAAAAGGGTCCTTGGTCCTAATACAATAATTAGTTATTAAATATAAGTGAGAAATATCCATTTCTCACGTCTTTAATGTCATTTACAGGGACGAAAATCACATCAGTTTCTGATGTTAAACAATTTGACTGGGCCAAGGACTTTGGTGGCAAGAACTCTTCTTTTTGGGTCTTCAGTATCTGTGGAGAGCAGGAATTGGCTTACTTTTCCATTTGAATCCTCAGTGCTTTATACAGTACTTTATTTATTCTTTCATCCATTCACAATTATGAGAATTAAAAGAGAGAATGGAGGTGAAAGTACTTTGAAAAGTTAAAATCCCTCTACAAACATTTTCTATTTATTAGGGTTATTGTTTATCTCATCATCAAGACTTACATGGAAGAGGCTATACTCTGCCTCTTATGAGGAGGGTTCCATAGCCATGAAAGCATAGATCCTTGAAGTATTAAAAGCATGAGAGTGAAAAGTCATGAATGAAAAATGAGGTATAAAAATTCCACCAATGGAAGAGCCATTCAGAGTAGGAATAAGAGGGTCAGGAGAATCTAGAAAGTAGGAAATCAGAAGTTGAACTAAAGAATCAAATCCAGGGGAGTCACTCCCAGTGGGATTCAGCCTGGAAACATGCAAATGGTCAGCATGTGTGCTCAGTGTTTCATTATCTATGGATTGTCCTTATGCACAAGTGACCTGTCCCCCAGGTATCCAAAAGTCCCTTGTGCCTAGACAAATAGGGGTAAATCTTTTCCCTTTTTAAAAAACAAAAGGTTCATTCTTTATTCAGATAACTGAAATTGTACAATTAATAAATTCTATTTTTTAAATAAAAGTAAAAATTTTCAAATCAAAATTTATTGCTATTGCAACTAACCTTTAATTTTGTCTCTTAGAACTTAATCTAATTCAGCTCTTATCTTCAAACTATGATTAAAATGCTTGTTTTAAACTCACAGATTCCCATTTTTTACTTCATCTCTTCTGAGTATTAAGGTTATATTGCCACCAAGCTCTTCGTAGGGATTATCCTCAAATGTCATGCTGCTAGTTATCCCTTGCAACAGCTTGGTGGCGTCTCACAAGTTTACACCACAAGTATTTCAGTTTCCAAAATAATTCCTGTGACTTCTCTCTCACAACCTGTTCCAATAACTCTTCAGATATCAGATTCTTTCCATGTGATAGAGTATGAGGAAGAGATACTTCAAAGGGCATCTCTGTATTAAAAATATCCATTACGCTTCTTTCCCTCCCAGAAACTTTTGTCTATGGGGTCTATTGTATTACAACCCCTGAGCATCACCTCTCCGTGAACTGTTAAAAATACTACTCCTGCTTCTCTCCCAATGTGAATGCACTCTACCTTATCCCTGTGTAATATCTCCTGAGATCTCCCTTTAGACAGAGAAAACTGCAGGGCCAGCTTATCCTCCAATGCACAATATCTATTCATCACCATGCCTCAAAGATACTTTAAAATACTTGGAAATACCTTTCATGTTCCCTCTAAGTTTACTCTTTCTCAAAGCTAAATACTTCTTTACCTGAACCTCCAACTGTGGATGCACAAGGGCCCAGCATGTCCCCTGAAGAAAGGGTGCCAGGGGCCAAGTTGGTCATTATCCATCTGCACAGAGAGTCTACCCCTTCCTTTTGCTGTCTCATAGCCAGCCTCCTCAGGTGAGAAGACCTCAGACTGAGGGTGTGCCAAGAACTCAAAGTAGGTACAAACTTGATGAACCGATAGCAGAGAAGGCTATTTCTAACCCCTAAAGCAATCACTCAACACCACCCCTGTGCTCCCAGTAGCTACACAAGCTGACTCACAATCTTGCAAGAAGAACTCAGCTCTGTACTCCAAAACCCACCTTTTCCATAGTGCCTCAACTATCTAAATGGCAGAAATTTGCTCAGCCTGGAAGAACAGAAAGAGCATGACAACAGCAAGGAGCTGTCTCAGCACCACAACAGAGCTTGAACAGAGAACTGAAGAATAGAGGAAGGTGGGTGGGACTCCCAGTCCACCTTCTTCCTGGCACTTCACCAAGCCTGAGAGGAAGGGGGATCCACCTTCTGCGTGTCACTGCACCAAGCCTGTGAGGAAGGGGGATCCTACTTGACTACTCAATTGAGAGGGGAAAAGGAAAGAAAGAATTAAATAACATAAAAGCAAGCAAAAAGAAACTAATATGCAAAACTCCAAAATTAGGGAAAGAGATGAAAAGTAGGGAAAGGGATTGAAAGGAAGGGTAAGAGAGCTAGTGAAACTAAAGTTCCCTTAAAACATATTAATATAACTGAAGGAACACCATACTGAGGAAGAAAGGGAAAATACTCATTTGGAAAATGAAGCAATATTAGAGACAAATGGAGGAAAATATAAACCAAGTTCTTATAAACTTTAAAGGTAAATCGATTAACCAATCTAATGAAATTAAAAAGTGGTAGATTGACAAAGAAAACAAAACCCCACAATCTTACAAGATTGTTCCTTACATGATTTGCCATTTATCAAGTCAATCCAAAAAAGAAGGAGTTGTAATCTACTATCGGACAAAACAAAAACAAGCATTCAAAATCTAAAAAAAGGATAAACAAAGAAACGACATTATGTTGAATGGAACCATAGACAACAGCCCAATATCAGTATTAAATTTATATGTTTCAAATGCTTTAGCATCTAAATTCATAGATCTATCTCATTTGATACTCATAACAACCTAGCAAGGTAGAGGTGCTATTACACACATTTTACAGTTGAGGAAACCAGGAACAACTCTGTGTTTCCCAGGGTCCCACAGCTAGTAAGTGTCCCAAGACAAATCTGAACTCTGGTCTTCCTGATTCCAGGTGCAGTGTTCTGTCTGCTGTGCTGCCTGGTTCCTCATGAAAAGAAAAAAAAACAACAGAGCTACAAGAAGACATAACACAGTAACACAATGGTAATAGAAAATATTCATGTCCTTCTCTCAGGTTTGGATAAGCTTACAAGAAGTATAAACAGAAGGGAAAACAAAACCAAGCAAGTCACTAAAAACACAAAACAAAACAAAAAATAAGAGCTAAAAGTCTTTTGGCATCTTTAAATGGAACTACTAAAGAATTAACATTTTTCAGCACTACATGGAACTTTTATAAAAATTGACCATTTATTAAGGTCATAGAGATGTTGAAAACAAACTTTAAAAGGCAAAAATAGTAAATACATCCTTTCACAGACCATAATGCAATGAAAATAGTAGTCAGTTCAGGGAGCACAAACAAAAGACACTGATCCAGATGGGGACTTAACAAAATCCTAAATAATGAGTGGATCAAAGAACAAATCAGAGAAACAATTAATAATTATGCAAAAAAGGATAATAATGATAAAATATAGTACCAAAATTTCTGGGATGGATGCAGCTAAAGAAAACCTTAGGGGGAAAAAATCATATCCCTAAAAAGATAAATTAAGAAAATGGAAAAAGAGAGGATCAATAACCCTAATAAGCATTTTAAAAATTAGAAATCCAAAAATAAAAAAACCTAAAATAAGCACAAAAGAGGAGATATTAGATAACGGAGGAGAAATAAATAATCTGGAAACAAAAAAAAACCCTAAAGAAATTATAAAATTAAAAGAAAGTTCTTTGAAAAGAGTAATAAAATTGTGTGGTGGAGCCAAGATGGCACACAAAAGGCAGGGACTCACCTGAGCTCTCCCAAATTCTCCCCAACCAACTTTAAATCATGCTTCAAAAAGAATTCTAAAGCAGCAGAACCCACAAAAGGATGAGGTAAAACAATTTTTCAGCCCAAGACAACTTAGGTTGATGGGAAAGGTCTGTTAGATGAGAGTAAGAGACTGAATCTGCGGCTGCCGCTTCCTGAGCTCTCAGCCCACAAATGGTAAGGTGATTGGAAATTGTTCAGAAAGAGATTACAGAGGTCCCTTTACTGGTACTGGGTGTAGGACTTGATTGCATTGCCCATATGTGGATCTAGGTCCCAGTCCCAGGGTGAGAAGGAGCATAACACAGCTTGTAGTCACAGGGAAAGAAGGACCTTGGGCATAGTTCCAGGGTAGAAAAAAAAGCTTGTGGTCACTCACAGATGAGCATAGGTCAGGAGAGCAGTGACCGATCATACCTCTCCTTACATAATACCACCTTGGAAGAACTGAAAACTTATAGACACCCCAGAACTAGCTCTGAAAACAGCAGCACAAAAACCTGAAGCTTAGGACACTGCCCCTTCCAACCCAGGAGCAGAACCCAACTTTAACACAAAGTTCAAAGTCAAAAAATAGGCTGGAAAAATTAACAAACAAAAACAAAGAAGAACTTGACCATAGAAAGTTACTATGGTGACAGGGAAGATCAAAATACAAGCTCAGAAGACTACAAATTTAAAGCTGCTACATCCAAAGTCTCAAAGAAAAATGTGAATTGGTTTCAGGCCCCAAAAAAGATTCCTGGAAGAGCTCAAAAAGGATTTGAAAAATCAAATGAGAAGCAGAAGAAAAATTGGGAAAAGAATAATGTAAAAAAGTGATGCAAGAAAATCATCAAAAAAGTGAGACAATTTCCAGTGGCAAGATGGCAAAGTAAACCCTTTGAAGCCCTCCCAAATTACCCTCCAAACAATTTGAAAGCTGACTCAGAACTGATCTAGGAGCAGGAAAGCAGCTTACCAGAAGAGTAGGAAAGGTCTGTCTCACTGGGGTTGGAGAGGAGCAATGTCTAAGAGCAGCAGCGACGTCTCTGCTTTTTAGTATCCTTGCTTTACACTTAAGCTTATGGGCATGGACTCTACTTTATTCCTATTACATATAAAGCTAGCTCTTGGTTTTAGGTATATTCTATTTGACATATCAAGGTATTTTTTCATTCTCTTTTTAAATTCTCTTTGGTTTAGGTTTAGGTATCAATACCATATTTGTGTCATAGAAGGAATTTGATAGGGCCCCCTTTTCTATTTTTAAAATAGCTTTTGTAATATTGAAATTAAATTTTGTAGAAATGTTTCTTAGAATTTGCTTGTAGTTGGGTCTGGTTGGCAGGGCAGAATCAAGAGGGCAGAGGAGTATGAAGAAATATAGCCCAGTTCCTCCAATACCATCCCTCCACAAACATCTAGAAAATACATTCAACTGAATCCTGATCAGGAACTCCATGAAAAAATCATAGTGAGTCACTTTTAAAGTTCAAGTCAACACAAAGAGATAGGCTAAGCACACTGGGAATAGGATCTGGCCAGGAACACAAGTGGAGAACAAGGACTGCAAAAGGACTGAGGCTAAGCACTTGGGTAAGAGGCACTGTGGCAGGAAGAGATCCCTGAATCAGTACAGGATATGGGAATCATGCCATCTAGTAGTTCTGTCATACACTAGCAAATTCTAGGTCAAAGATCCAAGGCAGACAGAGTGGGCACCTGTGCCTAGGTGTAGAAGAGATGAGAGGTCAATGTCCCTAGGTTGTGTATTAGGCAAGTAATATGTCCAGAAGTAAGAAGTACATATGTGGCTCTGACTCCCAGGGTACAGCAGGGACCCAGTTCCAGCCTCTAGCCCAGGCTGAAACCTGGAGTGGAATAACCGGGGCAGGAAGCCCCAACCAAAAAGGAACCTGCAGTTCTGTCATCAACCTGCAGAGTTTCCTAGCTGGCTGATAGTGGCTGTGTCTAGCAGCATCTACTAGAACTGCCAACCAGGGATGACCAGGTTGCTCAGACTCAAACCTTAGTTAGAAACTTGCAGACCTCCTCCCAAGAGGGGAGTGAACCAACTTTTCCTTTGATCACACAACTTTGAGAGAACTGAGAAGTTGAATGTCCTGATCCTGAGCTGTTCCTTAAATCCTAGAATAAGACAATATTCAACACCCCAAGAAAGCAGCAGAAGAGTTCAAGAAGATAAAAATTAAGCTCAGACATCCACCCCAAAAGTGAGCAGAGCCCAGCCTTAACATAAATCCACAGTCAGGAGATGGGTTCAAAGAATGAGGAAACAAAAAAGAACCCCACCATGAAAAACTATTATGGTGGCAGAAATGCTTAAGACACAGACCCAGAAGAGAACAACACCAAAACATCTATAAGCAAAAGCTTGGAGAAAAAGACAGCTTAGGTACAAACTCAACTAGAATTCCTGGAAGAGATGAAACAAGAGTTTTTTTTAAAAAGGACTTTAAAATGTTTTTATAAACGAAATGAGAACATTTAAGAAAAAATGGCAAATGCATGATAGCCATGGAAGAAAGATTTGGAAAGGTAACAGCTTGGTACAACAAGTACAAAATCTTGAACAGGTGACAAGCTCTCTGAAAGTTAGAATGGACCAAATGGAAGCCAATGACTCTATGAGACAATAAGAGATATTAAAACAAAGCCAAAAGATGGAAGAAAATAGAAAAAAAATATAAGGTATCTCATAGCAAAAACAACTGTCCTGGGAAAAAGATCAAGGAGAAAAAATTAAGAATCATTGGACGACCTGATATTCATGATCAAAAAAGATCCTAGATATCCTATTTCAAGAAATCATAAAGAAAAGTGCCCACATCTCTTAGAACCAGAGGGCAAAGTAAAAATGGGAAAAAATCCACCAATGATCTCTTGAAAGAAGCCCCAAAATGATCACTCCCAGCAATATCGTAGCCCAAACCCAGAGCTTTCAGGTTAAAGAAAAAATATATTAAAAGTAGCCAGAAAGAAAGTATTGAAGTCTAAGGAGTCAGTATCATATATAATTTATCATCTACCACTACAAAGGAGCAAAGACCTTGGAATATGATGCCACAGAAACCAAAGGATCTTGGCTTGCAACCAAGGTTAACTTGCCCGGCAAAAGTTAGTATAATCCTACGGGGTGGGGGGTGGGGGGTGGGGGGGTAGGAAGGATGAATCTTTAACAAAATAGAGGGCTTCTAAGCATTCCTGATGAAAAGACCACAGCTGCAGACAAACTTTGAAGTTCAAACACAGGAATGAAGAAAAACATCAAAAGGTAAACATGAATAAACAATTATAAGGAAATAAACAAAGATAAACTGTTTACATTCTACAATGGGGAGATAATACATGAGTCATTTCTAAACTTTAGTATTGCCAGGAAACATAGAGGGAATCTAATTAGATAAGGCCTGGGAGTTCTCTCATATCTTGATGGTCTTAAAAGAAGAATGAAAAGAGAAGCAAAGACGAATACATTCTGGATCAGAGGAAGGGAAAGAAAGGTTAGAGGAAATTATCTCATGTAAGCATGGTATGAAATTAGACAGCCAGCTATACAAATGAGGGGGAGGGGGTGGAGCAGCAGTCGGCACTTGCACTTCACTCTCAACTGAACTAGTCAAGAGAGGGAACACACACATACACAAATGGGTACAGAAATATATTTCACTCAACAGGGAAATAAGAGGGCATGAGCAGAAAAGAGAAAGGGGGTGGAGAATTAGAGGCAGAGTAGGTTAAGGAGGGATTTGTCCAAAGGAAAACAAACTCTAAGGATGTACAAAAATATGTATAACTCCCCCTGAAGCAGCAAAGAATGGGAATCAGAGGGGGTATACATAAATTGGGGAATGGCTAAACTAGTTATGGTATAAGAATGTGATGGAATGCTATTGTGCCGTAAGCAATGATGAAGAGGATGGTTTCAGAGAAACCTAGGGAGACTTATATAAGCTGATATAGAGTGAAGTGAGCAGAACCAGGATAACATTGTGGTAAAGACAAATAATTTTCAATGAATTAGGAACTCTGATCACTGTAATTGACCAACCATGATTCCAGGGCATTAATGATGAAACATGTTACCCACTTCCTGAAAGAGTCGGAGTCTAGAATGAGACATATGTGTGTATATATATATATATATATATATATATATATATATATATATGTATATATTTGGACATGTCTAATGGGGAAATTTGTTTTGCTCCACTATACATTTTAAAAGTTTTTGTTTTTCTTTCTTTCTCATTTAGGGGGAGGAACTGGGTAGGAAGGGTGAGAAAAAAATTTTTTGTGATTAAAAAATAATTTTTTTAAATATAAGAAAATGCCTTCAATGTATCTATGAGCAAAGCTTCAAATAAAAACATATTTGTCACAAGCCCAGCTAAAGTTCCTGGAAAAGATAAACATTAAAACAAAGTCACAAGACTGAAAAAAGAAGAAAACATAAGAGAAAACAACTGACCTGGAAATCAGATCAAGAAAAGACAATTTTTAAATCATCATATTATCCAAAAACCTCAATAAAAAAGAGCCAGGACATGCTATTTCATGAAATTATAAAAGAAAACTGCCCAGATTTCTTAGAACCAGGTTGTTGTTGTTGAGTTTGTCCTTCATTCTCAAACAGGACCATGGCATCAGGGAAATGATGACATGACTTTCATTTGACTGATTTGAGTGAGGGAGTGCTGTGCAAGGTCACCAGCCTCACTTTCTGCTCCAGAGCCATCTGGGTCCAGTGGCCTGATATTCACCAGGATGACTGGAGATGGCCCAGGATACGATGAGAGACCCTGGCCCTTTCAGGCTAAGGTCTTTTCAGGTGCTTGCTGTGAGTGAGGTAATGCCCATTCAATGAATAGGGCTCTTTAAGAAATTAATCAAGGGATAGCCCCTTTAATCAAAAACTCGAAAAGAAAAATCAAACTGGGAGGGGAAGACCCTCAGGGTTCCAGCCCAAAAGAGAAACAGTTACTATTTAGTATTAACATTCACTCTGTTCTAGGAGGGCAGAGACCTATTGTCCAATCTATGAGCTCCAGAGTGAAAATACAATTGGAAGAACCACAGTTAGTATCACACAAGTTCCACCATCATAAAGAAGTGGAGAACTTAGAATATAATACAGAAGACAAAAGATCTAGGCTTACTACAATCAAGAATAATTTACACAGTATAACTGAGTATGATCCTAAAGGGGAGAAATAGATTTTTAGTGAAATAGAGGACTTAAAAGCATTTCTAAAATCCCCTGTTCTGAAAATACCAGAGTTGCATATTAACTTTGAAATATAAAATATACGAATCAAGAAAAACATACAAAGGTAAACGAGCAAGAAATCATAAAAGATGAAAGAAAGATAAACATGTTCTAATGTGGGGAGATGATACATGTGTCCCCTTAGAACTCTTATCATCATCAGAGGTCATAGAGGGTCTGGGAGTAGTTCTATTATGTCTTCGTCTTCAGAGGAGAAGGGAAATAGAAGGGGAGAAGAATAATCAGGGAAAGTAAAATTAGGAAAAAAAACCATCTCAGATAGTCAGGGTGCTTCTAGGATTTTTTAGTTGCATGCCCACTTCGTTGATCTATGCTTTCTTTTTTTTCATGAAAGTGGTTTGTTCCTCCACATATGCTACCTTTTCCAGTCCCCTCACCATTCCTGGTTACCTTCTTCTGTATGTTCTCTAGTATAACATTATCTTTTCCAAAAATGTGGTTCTTGGGCCAGAACATACTACTGTACATAGGACCTTATCAGGGATTAAAGTTTATTTTATTCTAAAATCTAGTATTTTGTCATTTTGTTGACTAAGAGAAAAGCATTTTCTTTAGTAAAAAAAAAAAATCAGCTGAGCTGTTCCATTTTCTAATCTTGCTCTGTCCATACCTGAGCCTGGCCTCCACCCCTTGAATAAGGTCACCTGTCGAAACCCTTCTTTATACAAGGTAGGGGCCAGCTTTTCCACGAAGCCTTCACCAACCCTCCAAAGTAAAAGTGGTCCTTCCCTGCTACATATGTCCTAGGTAGTTAACAGAGCCCAGCTCATATCATAGTTGTCTTGTCAGTCAGCCAACAAGCATTCGTGAAGCCCTTGCAGTGTGCCACCTGCTGGTGCTTGTCTGTCTACTAGGTCTGTGTCTCACCCCCCTACTTGGTCATAAGCTCCTTTGGGACAAGGTCTGCGTCACTTCTCCTTATCACACCCCCCAGCACAGTCCCTGAACGTGGCAGGTGCCTAATAAACACGAATTTGTTGAATTTCGGTTGGATGTGTCAACACTCGCTTCAAGTTAGAAAGACCAGATGCTATTTGAATCGGTGGCTTTCTTCCTCCATCTAGTGGCCATCCGTTTAGCAACATGGCCACGAGGATGGCAAGCTTTCTAAGTCTGCTGCAGGTTGGTGAAGCACTCCCTTCATGACAGTGCTGTGAGGTGTGAGCATTGCTATTGGCCTTACACCCCAGATGAAGAAACTGAGGCTCAGGTATGATCAGGTAAGATGTCTAGAAGGGTTGGAGGTGAGACTCAAATCTGGATCTTCCCAGCTGGAGACAGATGTTGGGATGGCCCCACGGTATGCTCATCGTCTTTCCAGAGACAGGCATGGGACTGTGAAGGAAGAGAATCTCAGAGTTGGGAGGGCCTCAAAGGTCGAGTCTAGTCCAACATGTGCTCCCTTCTTAACATATCCAGGGAGGGGGTTGGACAAGCTTTTTCTCAGCCCTCAGCACCTACTGTCTCCCAAGGCAGGCAATTAGGCCCTCAGGTGCTCTAATGTTTAATGTGTCCCCACACTAGCTGTGTGACCTTGGGCAAGTCACCTAACCCCAATTGCCCTACCTTCCCCCCTCCAAAAAAAGAATGTAGCCTTGTAGTTCTGCAAAGTGGACTTTTTCAAACTCAGTATTTATATCTCTATCTTAGTCTGTTTACTAATTTGTTCTCAGTTTATTCAACCTTAATTGAAGGAATCTTGAGATAATGAAACTTATTTGACTAGGCCTGTGTGATCTGTGTGGCCTAAGAGGCCATAAAGATTGCTTTATGTTAAAAAGATTATTTCTCTGACTAATTTTTATCTATAAAAAGCCTCATTAGAATCCTGATCTTGGTTCAGGGTCATTTTTTCTATCTGGTGAACCTGTGTTTAAGCACGATAAAACCTAGGTTTCTACCTCTATAATTTCTGTGTTGTGGTAGATTTGTTTGACAGCAGTGACCTACCACATGAACTCAATGGAAGATAGTTCTCCCACAACACTCAAAAGGGTTGGAATCAATATCTAGTTCCTCTGATTCAGTAAGCTTTGAAGGACCTAGCTTTCCTTACTATTATTTACCCTCAAATACCAGTTGGTCAGGAAATAATTGGCATTCATTAAGTACTTTACCTTTGTGGACACAATATATATTTTTCTGTAAGCCCATTGAGGGAATTTGTTTTCCTTGACTATGCATTTTTATTACTAGAAATTTGTTTTTTCCCCAAAAAGGAGAGGGTATAAGAGAGAAAATTGATTTTGGTTGCTTAGAAATAGGTGGTGGGGGTACTAGAAATGTTGCATAGGTGTTATGGGAGAAATAGCTCCTTTCTGAATTCATGTGGTGGGTAACTCTTGCAAAATATGTATTTACTACAATGCAGAAATTATTGAGGTAGAAACTTAGGTTTTATTATTATACTCAAGCATAGGTTCAGGCCTCAGAGAAAACCTGAACAATCATGAAGATTCTAACAAGGTTTATTATAGGCAAAATTACATCAGAGTAACAAAGAAATAGCTCTTTTACACACTGTAACCTTGTACATTCATCTTAGGTTGTATAAGTTAAAGAGAAGGTGTGGTGTTAATGTGATTAAAGATCTTCCCTGCCCATTTATTAGGCCTCAGGTGGAGCTAGTTAAGGGAAGCTTGATTAGGGGAGGCATGTTTGTAGGCAGGCCCACAACTTTTTGCTGATTAGGTATGAAGCCCTTGGGCCCTAAATAGGATATGTACATATACGTATACATATACATATACATATACATATACATATACATATACATATACATACATACATACATACATACATACATACATATATATATATATATATATATATATATATATATATATATATACCCTGAAGGTAGCCATTAAGCTCAGAAGAAAGAAGAAAGAAGAAACAGAGACAGAAAGAAACAAAGAGTTAGAGACAGAGACAGAGAACTGCAAGGGCTGAGAGAGACAACTGCAAGGGCTGGGGACAACTGCAAGGGACTGCAAACTCTCAGAACTATGGGAAGAGAGGATACAGGCAAACAGACAGCTAGGATTTGTGACTGAGTGTTTACAGGAAGGCCCCAGCAGAGGGGAAGATTGATTATAGGATGGCTTGGCTCCTTGCTGTGACATTGTGTTTTAATTTCCTTGCTGTTATAGTGAAGTGAACTTACTGGTGTTGGGATACAATTACTGCTATGTCGAATTGGAATTACTGGTTTGGGGATTTGATCCTCTAGTGTCTGAATAAATGTTTTACTTCTTCTGCCTTCTATATGGAAAGTCTCTTATATTCTGCAATTCCGAACTATACACGCATATTCATGGTAACCATCAATATCATGAATCTTGCTTTACTGATATGGAAGCATACTTCCATCATCATCATAAAAATTGAACAATCTTAGTAAAACAGAGTCATAATTTCATACATCTCCTAAGGAAACAAACTTTATCAGTAGGTAAACTAAGTCAGGTAACAGATTAAACTACATTTAGAGGGTTCACAAATAGGCTGATTAAGGAGGAAGATGTACATGTTGCCAAGGAGTCAGGGACAGTTGAGATTCTTTCTCTGGCTCCTTATTTAAGGAATACTTAAGACTCTTAAGTAAATTTTCACATCCCATGGCGCAGGTTTTGGTCAGGTAAGGTTAATATTAACCAAAATTTGTAGGAGTGATGACCCTGAGTCACGATAATAAAAGGAAAATTAAAATTCCAGTAACAGTCCCTTGTTTCAATCATAGAAAAGTATGCAATACCTCTCTTTGATCACCGCTTTATGCATTTTATCAATCTCCACCCTGGGCATATTTTCACCTGGACTTGTTCCTACAGGAACAACAACAAATCAAGAGTAATATAACTATGATCATTAATACTGAATTAAACAAGGCCTCCTTGACCCAGCTTATTCCTGGTCATCTACTCCCAATGTCCATTAATCAGCTTATTTCATCTTGGGTCTTAGTTGTCCCATATACCCACCTGATCTTTGAGAATATTTTCTCTTGGAGATTCTGGAATAGGCCGCATCTCCAAGACAGTTTTGAAGAGGTGTCTTCCTAGTAGACCAGCTTTCCTGCTTCCAAGTCACTTGCAGAGTTTCCATAGGTTACTTCATGCGGTAAACACCACACATTCAAATATTATGAAGCTAACCTTATTAACAACAGAGCTCCAAAAACATCAAATTAGGAACCCAAAATTCACCTAAACATTTATAGAATTTCAGTTTTTACATTACATTTTTTGTACTTTCTATCTTTATCTGAACCCTGTACCTGGCATAGATAATACTATCTATAGGCTGAAGGAAGAATCTTACAGAAGATCCATGAGAACCTGACTTGTAAAATGGGCCCTTCTGTCTCTTAATATTATCAGACAGAGACTTCAAAACAGGAAAAGAAATATCATTTTAAAATTTCTTTATAATTATTAATGTAATTTTATAGAGAAAATCCTTAATCCAATTTTGAGACCTTATTACTAAAACATAATCAAGGCCTGTATTCCCTGAAAAAGAAAAAGAAATTTTTAAAAAGAGAATTCATTTGTGTATATTCAATTGAACCTAAAAGATATGCAGTACTGTGTTCTACTTTTTCAGTCTTGTGCTTAATTCCCTTCAGGATCAGAAGAAAAAAATATCATCTAGGAACATCATGTTTATTTATGCTTTTCTCACTGACCTTAACAGAAAGCCTATACATACATACATACACACATACACTATATATATGAAATGACATCATCAGGAAAAGAGGTAGCACTGTGCAGACCTGTTGCCACACATGAATGCTTAATCATTAACAAGAAGACGGATGGCAAGCCTAACAATTTATTTATCTAGTTGTTTAGGTTAGAGAGTTGATACAAAGAGTGACCATGAATTCAGAATAGTAAAATAAAAAACATTAAGATCTTTCATACTTGCATCCTATCATAATAATTCAGAGATGTTTGAGTGTTGAAACAAGATGCAGGGGACTAAAAACCTGGTAACACCCTAAAGAACTTTTCAGAAAAGCTTTTGTACTTTTCCCAAACACTAAG